>NC_060140.1:74735084-74942584 GCF_021461385.2 Schistocerca piceifrons | reverse complement strand
ACTCCAGTTAATTTTTCCTACCAGGGTATGTATTCAGTATAGAATAGCATTCTTTCAAAGTCCTAAGCAGTTGCTCCACCTTTCAATTGGATTGAGGGTTGAAAAGAGCAAAGCGGAAGTGTTGGATTCTGTTTTGGACAGAAAAACTCGTAAAGATGGATGACATAATTGGGGGCCATTGTCTGTGACCACTGACTTTGAAATACCCTCAATAGAGAAAATGTATGTGAGCGCCTTGACTGTGGTTTATTCCGCTGTTATACACATTCTCCTTACGTAGGGGAACATAGAAATAGCGTCTGCCACTATGAGCTACGTAGCATTCAAGAAAGGTCCCGTGAAGTCGACACGTATCCATTTATAAGGACCAGATGTTTGAGGCCACAGGGAAAACTCCTTGCAAGAAGCTACCTGTGGAGTGTCCATTTTGAAAAAGCATACGCCAAGTGATCGATTTCCCTCTCATGTGCTGGCCAATAGACAAGACGCCACGCCGAGGTTTTCATGCAGGTTGTGTACCAGTGTCCTGCATGAAGTAGTGAAAGCACTTTGCTTGTAGAGCAGATGAAAACACCAAGATGTAGCACGCCTTCCTGAGGTGCTGGTCACTGCATCGTGGAAAAATAAGTTATCAGTATCCGGTCGGCCAGCTCTGATACTTGGTAAGGGGACCCTAATCTCACCCATTTTAGGACACGCGAAAATGTTCTGTTGCATACATTGATGTGATAATTGGAAAATATTCTACGGCGTGGCATGTCTCACATCTCGTGGTGTCTATATTGAAACAAGTGACCACATGTTGGTCGAACTCCATGTCTATCTTAGTATGACAACTGATATGTGTGTATACAATGTGAGGCTTGTATAAAGACAGGAACGTGATCCACTGCTGCAACCGTAGGACTGGTTGTATGGTTGCGACGATAGGACGAACCAAATAGTCACTAAAGGTTTACGGTCCGTCACCAGATAAAAAAATTACCATATATATATATATATATATATATATATATATATATATATATATATATAGGGTGTTACAAAAAGGTACGGCCAAACTTCAAGAAACATTCCTCACACACAAAGAAAGAAAATATGTTACGTGGACTTGTGTCCGGAAACGCTTACTTTCCATGTTAGAGCTCATTTTATTACTTCTCTTCAAATCACATTAATCATTGAATGGAAACACACAGCAACAGGACGTACCAGCGTGACTTCAAACACGTCGTTACAGGAAATGTTCAAAATGTCCTCTGTTAGCGAGAATACACGCATCCACCCTCCGTCGCATGGAATCCCTGATGCGCTGATGCAGCCCTGGAGAATGGCGTATTGTATCACAGCCGTCCACAATACGAGCACGAAGAGTCTCTACATTTGGTACCGGGGTTGCGTAGACAAGAACTTTCAAATGCCCCCATAAATGAAAGTCAAGAGGGTTGAGGTCAGGAGAGCGTGGAGGCCATGGAATTGGTCCGCCTCTACCAATCCATCGGTCACCGATCCTCTTGTTGAGAATCGTACGAACACTTCGACTGGAATGTGCAGGAGTTCCATCGTGCATGAACCACATGTTCTGTCGTACTTGTAAAGGCACATGTTCTAGCAGCACAGGTAGAGTATCCCGTATGAAATCATGATAACGTGCTCCATTGAGCATAGGTGGAAGAACATGGGGCCGAATCAAGACATCGCCAACAATGCCTGCCCAAACGTTCACAGAAACTCTGTGTTGATGATGTGATTGCACAGTTGCGTGCGGATTCTCGTCAGCCCACACATGTTGATTGTGAAAATTTACAATTTGATCACGTTGGAATGAAGCCTCATCCGTAAAGAGAACATTTGCACTGAAATGAGGATTGACACATTGTTGGATGAACCATTCGCACAAATGTACCCGTGGAGGCCAATCAGCTGCTGATAGTGCCTGCACACGCTGTACATGGTACGGAAACAACTGGTTCTCCCGTAGCACTCTCCATAAAGTGACGTGGTCAACGTTACATTGTACAGCAGCAACTTCTCTGACGCTGTCATTAGGGTTATCGTCAACTGCACGAAGAATTGCCTCGTCCATTGCAGGTGTCCTCGTCGTTCTAGGTCTTCCCCAGTCGCGAGTCATAGGCTGGAATGTTACGTGCTCCCTAAGACGCCGATCAATTGCTTCGAACGTCTTCCTGTCGGGACAGCTTCGTACTGGAAATCTGTCTCGATACAAACGTACCGCGCCACAGCTATTGCCCATTGCTAACCCATACATCAAATGGGCATCTGCCACCTCCGCATTTGTAAACATTTCACTGACTGCAAAACCACGTTCGTGATGAACACTAACCTGTTGATGATACGTACTGATGAGCTTGATGCTAGTACTGTAGAGCAATGAGTCACATGTCAACACAAGCACCGAAGTCAACATTACCTTCCTTCAATTGGGCCAACTGGTGGTGAATCGAGGAAGTACAGTACATACTGACGAAACTAAAATGAGCTCTAACATGGAAATTAAGCGTTTCCGGACACATGTCCACATAACATCTTTTTTTTATTTGTGTGTGAGGAATGTTTCCTGAAAGTTTGGCCGTACCGTTTTGTAACACCCTGTATATATATATATATATATATATATATATATATATATATATATATATATATATATATATGGAAATTCTGAAGTACGTAGAACCCCCACTTCTACCTGAGCATAAATTTTCTGAGCCAAGTCTGTAGAAGTACGGGAATAAACAAAATTCTGCCAAGAGTGCATGTATAAGGGTGCGGAAAGCCTTATCACACTCTGAAGCCAGATAAATTTAGCTTCTTTTTTTTTCTCTGTGCATTTTGAAGATGCAAAATTTGTGCCTAATACGAGAAACCTGCCATAGTAGTCAAGCTTCCCCATGAACGGACTGTATTTCTTCGAAAGTCAGAGGAGGAGCCATGCTGTACCTACTGACGAGTGGCAGATTACCTTCGTTATTGACTGTGAACTGGAGGTATTCCACCGATTGAAGAAAGAATTGACACTTATGAAGGTGGGATTTTAGGCCTGCCTCCTGCAATGCCATGAATAGCATGCGAAAATTCTAAAACGTTTAGTGTATTTGCTCTGCAATACTGAAGTCTGTCCAGATAATTGCAACAACTCGGATCAAATGTTCTAAATACCGCTGAAAATAGTGGTAGCACTGGAAATTCCAAAAAGTAATCTCTGGCATTGGTAAAATCTTCATGGCACTTCAAAACAAGGAACTGTTTGGACTCCGTATACGGGGGGGAGGGGGGGGTGGCAAGTTGCAAATTAGCGCCAGACAAATCAGTTTTGGTGAAGCACTTGCCGCTTTCTAATAGAGAAAATAAATCTTATGTTCAAGAAATAGGAAATGTGCGCACAGCTACTTGCACATACAGTGCTTCGAAGTTCCCACACTAAGTGAGCATTCCTAACAACAGCTAATGGAGACACCCAGGAGCAACTAGACGAAATGGGTGTGATGGAATTTAGTTCTTGCAGGCGGTCCAGTTTTACCTAGACTCCGTCGCGCAAACTTGAGAAATTGGGTGGGCTAGGAAAAAAAATAAAAGCGAGGGACGATGGTTCGCTTGACGCGGATCCGAGCCTTCATGTTCTTTGCATAGTTGCGTCGTGAACAAAAGAAAACCAGAAAATTTATTGCACAGTTCGACATCTTGAAATGGGCTCTCATCAGAGACTAACAAGGGCAGGCCACGACGTTCTGAAAGAGCATTTACTTCAAACTTTGTTTTAATAGTCCATTAGGACAACATAATGTGCAAGTAGTAAGGCGTACTACTTAGGCGATTTCGAGAAAATCGGCAGAGAAGTTTTAAGCATCCCCGTGATGTACCGGTGCGTTGCATCCCCGAAGATGAGATGGCGGCGGTCATGTGGTTAGCGTTCAACTTCCGTAACTGCTGGGTCGAGACAAGTTCCTTTTTTTTTTTTTTTTTTTTTTTTTTTTTTTTTTTTTTTTTTTTTTTTTTTTTTTTTTATATAACACTAGTCATATTATTTCACACCCGTTACATTTGAAAGTTACGTGATGAAAAGACATGTGTATTTGCATGAAGTTTTATTGACTTTCCAATGTCATTTGGTTGTTTGTTAATTTTTATTACCACAATAAATATTACATTTATAACCACCGACAAGTGAATAGCCAAACGGATAAAATTTTGTTGATAGTATATGCCTGTCGTGATTTCCGAAATTCCTTATACCTGCAATCAGGTATGGAACTGAGAACTGCTTTGTAGCTGGACGCTTCGATTTGCGTACACAGGTTTTGGCGACGAGGGAGAGGTTTGTAAAACCGAACTCAGACATCGATAAATAAAGGTGTAAATAACTCTTCATTCAATATGCCAGAATAAGAGGGTAATATACGGTTAATCGTCCAATGTGCTTTCGACGTTACAAGTTGCAGGATTATACTTTTCATACAGAGATGGAAAACGTAAATTAAAGCGACATCCACTACATCGAATGAATGCCATTTTTCTGCGTGCACAAGAGATTTTCCGACGTTCTAAGGAAGAACCAAGCTCGTTGACATTTTGAAAATTTTTTATTTCTTCCGACAATTCGGATGCACAAACAAATTTCGGGCTTTCAGCCGGTCATTGTTTAATTCAGTCCATGCCATTTCGACTGGGCACCTGCTAGCTATCTTCGACTTTTGGCTCACCTGGAGACGACTAGCAGGTGTCCTGTCCAAATATCGAGGGGTGAATTAAAAGACGAACGGCTGCAAGCCCGAGATTTGTTTGAACATTCAATTCCCGGATAAAATTAAAAAATATATAAATTCAAAATCCATAATTTGGATGCAAACCATGAGTAATGCAACATTTTCGTAAATATGTGTACCGAAAATTTGCATTATACGATTCAATGTATTTTAATTGCATCTTCAAGAGAAGCAATATTTCGTTCGTTGTAGATCAAGCGCTGGTGGTGCTTGACGCTTCTACATCTACATGGATACTCTGCAAATCACATTCAAGTGCCTGGCAGAGGGTTCATCGAACCACCTTCACATCACAATTCTCTATTATTCCAATGGTTTGATGCTACCCGCCACGAATTCCTTTCCTGTGCTAACCTCTTCATCTCAGAGTAGCACTTGCAACCTACGTCCTCAATTATTTGCTTCACGTCTTCCAATCTCTGTCTTCCTCTACAGTTCTTGCCCTCTACAGCTCCCTCTAGTACCACGGAAGTCATTCCCTCATGTCTTAGCAGATGTCCTATCATCCTGTCCCTTCTCCTTATCAGTGTTTTCCACATATTCCTTTCCTCTCCGATTCAGCGTAGAACCTCCTCATTCCTTACCTTATCAGTACACCTAATTTTCAACATTCGTCTATAGCACCACATCTCAAATGCTTCGATTCTCTTCTGTTCCGGTTTTCCCACAGTCCATGTTTCACTACCATACAATGCTGTACTCCAGACGTACATCCTCAGAACTTTCTTCCTCAAATTAAGGCCGGTATTTGATATTAGTAGACTTCTCTTGGCCAGAAATGCCTTTTTTGCCATAGCGAGTCTGCTTTTGATGTCCTCCTTGCTCTGTCCGTCATTGGTTATTTTACTGCCTAGGTAGCAGAATTCCTTAACTTCATTGACTTCGTGACCATCAATCCTGATAAGTTTCTCGCTGTTCCCATTTCTAGTACTTCTCATTACCTTCGTCTTTCTCCGATTTACTCTCAAACTGTACTCTGTCCTCATTAGACTGTTCATTCCGTTCAGCAGATCATTTAATTCTTCTTCACTTTCACTCAGGATAGCAATGTCATCAGCGAATCGTATCATTGATATCCTTTCACCTTGTATTTTAATTCCACTCCTGAACCTGTCTTTTATTTCCATCATTGCTTCCTCGATATACAGATTGAAGAGTAGGGGCGAAAGGCTACAGCCTTGTCTTACACCCTTCTTAATACGAGCACTTTGTTCTTGATCGTCCACTCTTATTATTCCCTCTTGGTTGTTGTACATATTGTATATGACCCGTCTCTCCCTATATCTTACCCCTACTTTTTTCAGAATCTCGAACAGCTTGCACCATTTTATATTGTCGAACGCTTTCTCCAGGTCGACAAATCCTATGAAAGTGTCTTGATGTTTCTTTAGCCTTGCTTCCATTATTAGCCGTAACGTCAGAATTGCCTCTCTCGTCCCTTTACTTTTCCTAAAGCCAAACTGAACGTCACCTAGCGCATTCTCAATTTTCCTTTCCATTCTTCTGTATATTATTCTTGTAAGCAGCTTCGATGCATGAGCTGTTAAGCTGATTGTGCGATAATTCTCGCACTTGTCAGCTCTTGCCGTCTTCGGAATTGTGTGGATGATGCTTTTCCGAAAGTCAGATGGTATGTCGCCAGACTCATGTATTCTACACACCAACGTGAATAGTCGGTTTGTTGCCACTTCCCCCAATGATTTTAGAAATTCTGATGGAATGTTATCTATCCCTTCTGCCTTATTTGACCGTAAGTCCTCCAAAGTTCTTTTAAATTCCGATTCTAATACTGGATCCTCTATCTCTTCTAAATCGACTCCTGTTTCTTCTTCTATCACATCAGACAAATCTTCACCCTCATAGAGGCTTTCAATGTATTCTTTCCACCTATCTGCTCTCTCCTCTGCATTAACAGTGGAATTCCCGTTGCACTCTTAACGTTACCACCGTTGCTTTTAATGTCACCAAAGGTTGTTTTGACTTTCCTGTATGCTCAGTCTGTCCTTCCGACAATCATATCTTTTTCCATGTCTTCCATGTCTTCACATTTTTCCTGCAGCCATTTCGTCTTAGCTTCCCTGCACTTCCTATTTATTTCATTCCTCAGCGACTTGTATTTCTGTATTCCTGATTTTCCCGGAACATGTTTGTACTTCCTCCTTTCATCAATCGACTGAAGTATTTCTTCTGTTACCCATGGTTTCTTCGCAGCTACCTTCTTTGTACCTATGTTTTCCTTCCCAACTTCTGTGATGGCCCTTTTTAGGGATGTCCATTCCTCTTCAACTGTACTGCCTACTGTGCTATTGCTTATTGCTGTATCTATAGCGCTAGAGAACTTCAAACGTATGCCGTCATTCCTTAGTACTTCCGTATCCCACTTCTTTGCGTACTGATTCTTCCTGACTAATGTCTTGAACTTCAGCCTACTCTTCATCACTACTATATTGTGATCTGAGTCTATAACTGCTCCTGGGTACGCCTTACAATCCAGTATCTGATTTCGGAATCTCTGTCTGACCATGATGTAATCTAATTGAAATCTTCCCGTATCTCCCGGCCTTCTCCAAGTATACCTCTCCTCTTGCGATTCTTGAACAGGGTATTCGCAATTACTAGCTGAAACTTGTTACAGAACTCAATTAGTCTTTCTCCTCTTTCATTCCTCGTCCCAAGCCCATATTCTGCTGTAACCTTTCCTTCTACTCCTTCCGCTACAACTGCATTCCAGTCGCCCATGACTATTAGATTTTCGTCCCCCTTTACATACTGCATTACCCTTTCAATATCCTCATACACTTTCTCTATCTGTTCACCTTCAGCTTGCGACGTCGGCATGTATACCTGAACTATCGTTGTCGGTGTTGGTCTGCTGTCGATTCTGATTAGAACAACCCGGTCACTGAACTGTTCACAGTAACACACCCTCTGCCCTACCTTCCTATTCATAACGAATCCTACACCTGTTATACCATTTTCTGCTGCCGTTGATATTACCTGGTACTCATCTGACCAGAAATCCTTGTCTTCCTTCCACTTCACTTCACTGACCCCTACTATATCTAGATTGAGCCTTTGCATTTCCCTTTTCAAATTTTCTAGTTTCCCTACCACGTTCAAGCTTCTGACATCCCACGCCCCGACTCGTAGAACGTTATCCTTTCGTTGATTATTCAATCTTTTTCTCGTGGTAACCTCCCCCTTGGCAGTCCCCTCCCGGAGATCCGAATGGGGGACTATTCCGGAATCTTTTGCCAATGGAGAGATCATCATGACACTTCTTCAATTACAGGCCACATGTCCTGTGGATACACGTTACGTGTCTTTAATGCAGTGGTTTCGATTGCCTTCTGCATCCTCATGTCGTTGATCATTGCTGATTCTTCCGCCTTTAGGGGCAGTTTCCCACCCCTAGGACAAGAGAGTGCCCTGAACCTCTATCCGCTCCTCCGCCCTCTTTGACAAGGCCGTTGGCAGAATGAGGCTGACTTCTTATGCCGGAAGTCTTCGGCCGCCAATCAAAATTTAGGCAGTGGCGGGGATCGAACCCGGGACCGAAAACGTTTTGATCATTTTTTTTTTAAGTAAATTTGTGGCTGGTTGCTGTCCTAACACCATATATAAGAAATGAAATGTCTTCTTGAGGGTTTTTTGTTTTTTTATTTTTTTTTATAACATTTGCGGCAATTTGTGATAAGAATAGAATGAACAAAGTGTATATCATTGCTAGGCTGCCGTAGCGCAATAGAAGAAATGAAATGTCTTCTTGAGTTTTTATTTTTATTATTTTTTTTTTTCTTGTTGGGCCAAGTAGTAAACAGAAATTTTTTATGGTGCACAATAGACTATCACTTCATAATTGAAGGAAGGTTGCTCCGCCGCTCCGCGAGAGAAGGGAAATGTGAAAGCGAAAATGGGAAAGAAAAAAATGCCTTCTGCATTGGTGAGCATCTGAATAGTATCGTAAAATTCCGACAAGTACTAAAATCCCAGGAAGCAAATGGGATTCATACATACAGGTCACTGGCAACCTCTGCGATCCGAAATATTGTATTTGAAGCATTTAACCGTTAATTATGATGTTCAGCATATTTCCAAATATCCTCCTGTAGTCACAGTGTTGTCTCATTTTAAAGTGTTCAATTTCTATGTAAGAATAATAGTCGAGGAAAGTAGCATGCCTATTCTGCATAATAAACGATGCTGTGTGGCCCATGATCCACGTTGCAGCGTTGTTTTTTGCTCGTGGATATCTCAGTTTTTGTGGCTGAATGATCTCTAAAAGATCTACACCACAGGGCGTCGTACGGTCTATCACCGACAATCGTTGACGAAGAAATGTAGTAATTTCTTCTGCATGTCCGCACGTGAACCTATGAAGAAGCGTATCGACCCTTCCGCATGCGTCACAGTTGGGCGTTGGATGAAGGCCAATTTTATGTAGCTTTTCATTCGTTGCAACTTTATCGTTGACTGTTAGATACCAGTCGGCTATGACGCGTGACGGTAACACGTCGCTGTGCACATTCCGCCATACTATACTCCAATGTGTATGTGGATGTTTCTCTTCGAGACGATTCCTGTGGTTTGTTGTCGTGAGAAGGCCATATAGCTTCCTGTTCGTCAGGCTTCCGTTATCGACGATGTTGTGTCGAATGTAGCTCATTTCCATGTAGTACAGTCGCACATGCCGGTAAGAAAGTGGAATGCCGGCGATATTAACGGGTGGGTCAAGGCTATGAGGCTTCCACCGCTGAATGAGATTTGTGATGATACTGCTCCTCCGGGTACGGAACTCCTTCCTGATGCGATTTAGCAGCAGGGTGACACATTTTTTGTGTACTTTAATGAGGTTAAGGCCACCTTTGAACGAAGGTAAGGTTAAGGTATCGAATTGAACTTTGAAAATGTGCCCCCTAAAAAGAAACCAACATAACGCTTGTTGTATACTCTTGGCTAGATGGTCGGAGATTGGAAGAATTTGCGCCAAATAAGTCATCTTGCTCGTAATGGCGATCTCGATGGTCTTAACTTTCTGTAGTATGTTCAAGTCACGGTCGGAGTGAAGTATCAAAGCAGCACGTAATTTATTAAGCATGTGTGACCAGTTCTTCGTCAGGAATTTGTCTGGTTTGGCCTCAAAAGTAACACCGAGGGTTGTGTGAGAATCCTTGACCTTGCACCAGGCAACATGGGATATGTCTCCGATACCGCCACCGATCTGCAAAGCTGTGGTTTTAGTTCTATTGAGTATTGCTCCTGAAAGAAACGTGAATGTTTGTAAAAGAGTTTCCGCTGACAGAAGTTGTTGCGATGATGACACAGTTACGCATACATCGTCAGCATGCGCAATGCATGGGATAGTGACAGACTCGACGCTAAGTCCGATCCCGCTATGCGCCAAGTTGTTCAGTAGCGGCTCTACTGCAATGGCGTACAAAATCATCGACAGAGGACATCCTTGGCGGACGGATTGCTCAATGGAAACATCTTTTGTAAAATGGCCATTAATGAGAATCCGTGAAGAGGCGTTTGTAGTAAGTTTGCGAATTAATTCTATGAGATGAAGTCCAAAACCTAGTTTCTTCATGCTTTTAAAGAGGAAGTCATGACGTACACGGTCATAAGCCTTCTCAAAATCTAGAAAGATGAGAGCGCCTGTAACGAGAATTATACGTATAATAATTTTTTTCTTTATGAATTTAGATAAATTAATAATAGCAATGTGTTGAATTTCTTTTTCGATTCTTTTCGTGTCATGTTAAAGAAACTGTGAGTAACTTTTGAAACGAATATTATTTATGTTAGATTTCAAATAATGTGGTAATCAAAGGAAAGTGTATTTAATGTTTAAACTATTGTAAGATGTGAAAATTGTAATTTATACACTTGGTCCATACGTAGGTAATGCATTAGGATATGTGTAGTAGAAAACCTGTGGTGAATACCCTACCTGTAGGGGAGAGGGAAAAGGTGGAGGCAGGCGAGGCGGGAAAACGCACACTGGGCGCGGTTCGGCACAACAGGCTCAGTAAAACAGTCGGAGACGAGCAACAGTCGGAAGTACACGTACTGTACCGAGGAGGCTACCCAGGAAAAGTGGATTCCATTGAGCCTCGGATGAACCGATTCCGACGGCTACTGGGCATGGCTATATTCTGAGGCACAAAATTGGAAAGATTACGACGCTAAGAAGATGGAAAGTGCCGCTGCAGTGAGAGCCTTAGCCGTGCTTACATGTGTGCCGTGCTGCCCGCTACCTCGCTGCCCGCCATCCGCCGCACCGACTTGCACAGGTCAAACATTTATATCTTTAGAAGTGTATCTGTGTGGACCAGTGTCGAAAATGTTTCTGACTGTTCAATAATAACGTGACTTTTACCAGAATTGCCTTAGCCATTACTTATCCTGATCACTGACCTAGACAGGATCCTTACCTCGTATTGTGCAATCCGAGTATCCTAAACTGAAAGTTTAATGTTTGTGTTAATGAAAATTATCAGCAGATTAATCTATGCCATGAAGGAATCTATAGTTCTGTGTGCTGTTGCAAATATTGGTAAAGAACAAAAGAGTTTTTGTTGGATTGAGTTAGCGATGTTATTTAATTAATTTGAGACAGAAATAATGACAGTTAAATTATTCAGAAGTAAGACAAAAGAGTAGTTATCCAGAGATTGATAAATTTTGAGTGCTAATTTGCCTTCAGTACTTAACAGTTTCAGTATAACGACCATAACAGTTTCAGGGCCCCCCCCTTCTCTTGTCCATTCTTTCAAACCTTGATGTGTACTGATCAGATTTGACCAGTAAAGCTAAATTCTATATTAATCCTAAATGTATTAGTGTTTTTCCATTATTCATAGTGATATTATGTGTGTACTTTTAAGATTGTCGACGCTAGGGCAATCTATGCCCGATTTCAGTCTGCTCAACATACAAAATGCAGTTAGTAGTAATCATTGCTGTGTGGTGTTGTGTAAATGTAGTTCGTCCAAATTAGTACAAAAAGAGAAAACTTTAGTTCAGTGGATTTTTCGAGTTCCAAACTTTGCCATATAACGCATCATTACTACGTGTTACTATGCTTGTACATGCACCCACTTGTACAAGGAAAAACTCACTAATTGCCTAAGTAGGCTGGCGACCGAATTGTTAATTATAGGTAGCACCTACTGTGTGTACTTCTTGTCCATGCGAAAGAGCAGTTATACTCTACATTTACTTGATGCATCACTGTAGTTATTGACTGAGTACAAGTCCGACCTTGCTTCTATTAGGTACACGCGGTCAACTAATGTACTAAAATCCTTGTTTATAAGGTGAAGCCCGTGAACTTATTACAGTACAGGCTTTATGGAGCTAACCTACGTCCGAGCAGGGCGGTAGTGTTACACGCCCTGTCCTTTGGTTTCAGCATACGAACAGATGATGTCCCTCAAATCGCAGGCTGCTGAGATTGCACTTCGGCCTTGCACTGCACTGTACTGGTAACTGCCCAAAACCTTGTACATAACGGTTTGCGTCCTTAGCTTAATCGATCTGGTGATGATTTTGAAATCGGCATTCAGGAGTGTGATGGGTCGCATGTTTTCGACCTTCCTGCTGTTCCCTTTTTTCGGTAAGGGCAGGATGATACCTCCCGTAAATGCCTTGGGTATAACTTCCAGGTGCCAGAGTTCATTCGCTATCTCGAGGAGTGTCGGATCGAGGAGGTCCCAGTAACGCTGGTAAAACTCAGCGCTGAGACCGTCGGGTCCTGGTGACTTCCCTTTCTTTGCACTGTGGACCGCCAGTCGGATTTCGTCCTCTGTGAAAAGAGATTCCAGATTTGCAGTATCCTGTTGGGACAAGCGACAGCTCAAGATCCTAAGAAAATCGTCGCACGAGTCTTCATCAACGGCTTGCTTCTTGTAAAGTTGACTATAATAGTAGTAGACGTGCGAGATGATGTCACGTTGCTTCGTGATGGCATTCTCAGCGTCATCAACGACGGCTTCAATCAACATGGCTTTACACCGTTTCGTCGTTCTCAGGATGTGGTACAGAGAGGCCCGTTCTTCGGCGGCAACGTCCTTGGGGTGGGCTCGCACGATGATGCCTTGCATTCGTTGGCGTTGTATCGCCGTGATTTTCGCTTTATATCGTTTGATCTTTATGTCGATATCGCGAGAAGGATTATTAGCGCGACTGTACAGTTCTCTCAAACAGCGATAATAAAACTCAATAGTCTGTTTCTGCCAATAGCTTCTTTGTCGGGCGTAACTCATGAGGGTGAGGCGTAATTTAGGCTTAGCACACTGAATCCACCACTGGAGAACGCTATCGTAACGACGTCGTTGCCGCTGGAGCTGTTGCCACGTTATGTTCACCTCCTCTTCAAGTTGGGCATCCTGCAGAAGACTGACATTCAATTTCCAGTAGCCTTTCCCGCGGTATATTTGCTGGCGGTGTAGGTTAAGGTAACACTGATACGCACAATGGTCGGAGATGTTGACAGGAGTTACGTCACAGTTCACAGTGTGTCGCTGGAGGGCCTCGGACACATAGATCCTATCCAGCCGACTGGCAGAATGACTGGTTACGAAGGTGTACGCTACCCGTTCACCGTGCAGTTGTTGCCATGTATCGTGAAGACGTATGCCATGAATTAAATGTTCAAGTTCGATACATCTGTTCGTGTTAGGAGTTTGGTCTCTGTCGTTGAGCACACAATTGAAGTCACCACCGAGAATGAGATGCGCACGATAAGCGCTAAGAAGATTGGGAACCTCGTTTTTATAAAATGTTGAGCGATCTCTCTTATGAGTGCTACCTGAGGGAGCGTACACGTTAACAATCTGCACACCATTCACTCGAAGAGAAATGCCACGACCACTAGGCAGCCGCTGCACATCCGTAAATGGTATACCGTCGCGCAGAAGTAAGGCAGTGCCTACAGCATCCTGGAGATTGATGTTATCAATGAGAACGTAACCGGGCACTTCTAAGACTGTGACTACCTCCTGTAGTAGGGCAATGTCAACGCTGGTACCATACAAGAAATCAGTTAGCGAACGGAGTTTCACCGCACTTTGAATTCTATTGACGTTAAGTGTGGTAACGTTGTAGGTTTGGCTATCGCACATGATGGTTCAGAGGACAATGAGCTCTGTGTTGGATCGTCCTTCTCGGCGTCTTTGAATCAAATTCGTTGGGAACGTCTGGAGTACTCAGAGAGTGGAAATGTCGCAGAGCGATGGTCATGCGCGAGAGCAGCTACTGCTGCATCTCCTCGTCCTGCTGCCACCACGGCTCATTGCTGTCGGTGTGCTTCGCGGTGCGCGCGCCGCCCTGCCCGCCACCGCCGGCTGAGTCTGTCAACGTGGTCGAGTCCGCCTGACCAACACGCGGGGCTGCGACTGACGTCAGCGAGTTCCTGCGGGAGCGCTGCTGCAGCTGCTCGCTACTCTGTTCGCTCTTCCTCTTAGCTGTTACGGTGCTCTGTTCCCTCTCAGCGCTCAGTAGTGCCTTCAGGTGTTTGGTCTGTTCACGAATGCGTTCTTGCCTTGCGGTGTCCTCGCAGCGCACGGAGCAAGAAGGTTGAGGTTCAGTCTCGCTGCCACTTTCTGACATGTGTACGGGTCTCAAATCATCCGACTTTTCCTCTTTGCTACTATTCCCTTTGCTTCTCCTTCGGCGGCCTTTCTTCGTTTCTGCTGCAGTCTCTACCGACAGGGGCGGTTCAGGCAAACTGATCTGCACCCGCTCCTGTATCTCACACGGCTTAGTTTCAGAGGTGGCTGGCGCATCGTTGTTATCCAGCGGTAACTGCCCCGGTGAGGATGACGGTGCCGGATCGACGTCCGTCCTACGGCAAATGTCTTGGGCACTGCATTCCACCTGAACTGGCATCTCCGCCTCGCTAACACGTTCCGGCTGCCGAGGTGGTGGTACCGTCCCCGCGACTACCTCACTCAATAGCGGAACAAGCTTTTCACTACCGTCTGCAGGACGTTCCCGTGGAAGTTGAAATGGACGTCGACGTGTAAAGTTCATCCGCAGATGTTCTGTTGAATGGCAGATCGAACAGGTAGGGGGTTGTCCAATGCAAGTTACCTGTGCACGACAGCCGCCAATGGCAACATACGAAGGTATATGCTTTTTTAAGTCCACACGTACACTTCGCACCCCGCTGTTAACTTGGTAGCGATATGCACTCGACCATTTTTCATTGGTAACTGACAAAACAACGCCGTACAGTGACAGAGAACGTGCTATCAGGTCATTAGGGCACTCAGGTGGCACATTAAATACCCTGACGGTTCTCACTCCGTATCCCGATGGCACGATTTGGACATTGCTAATACTGCCATCATTATGACGAAATGGTCTCACACCAGCATGCTCCTCAACGAATTTCTCATAAGTGTCACTCGAAATAAATTTGATAAATAACGAGTACTGCACAAAGTCCAACTGGAACGTGTCGACTATATCTTCCGGCAATTTCAGATCCTCAAAAATCCACTCATGGATTTCGAAAGCCGTCGGTCGCAAGGCAGCACGATCGAAGACACACTGAACGCTGTTCGCTCTGTTAATTGTCGACATCTTACTTACAACAGTGGTACAGAAACAAACGTTAACAGCGCTCGCACACGCTGCGCAGCTCTCCACCGCAGCACTGCTCGCGACGTAAACACTGGCCCGCGCTACCGCCCTTCACCGCGCGATGTGCACTGGCCGAGTGCCTGAGCACGACTTTAATCAAAGACGCTACCCTTAGACCACGGGTACTAGAACAATCTTGTATAGCGCGCAGAAAGAATGAAGACCTATGTCTTTCCGTACGAGCTTTGATTTCCCTTATTTTATCATGGTGATCGTTCCTCCCTATGTAGATCGGTGCCAACAAAATATTTTCGCATTCGGAGGAGAAAGTTGGTGATTGGAATTTCGTGAGAAGATTCCGTCGCAGTGAAAAACGTCTTTCTTTTAATGATTTCCAGCCCAAATCCTGTATCATTTCTGTGACACTCTATCTCATATTTCGCGATAATACAAAACGTGCTGCCATTCTTTGAACTTTTTCGATGTACTCCGTCAGTCCTATCTGGTAAGGATCCCACACCGCGCAGCAGTATTCTAATAGAGGACGGACAAGCGTAGTGTAGGCATTCTCCTTAGTAAGTCTGTTACATTTTCTAAGTGTCTTGCCAATAAAACGCAGTCATTGGTTAGCCTTCCCCACAACGTTTTCTACGTGCTCCTTCCAATTTAAGTTGTTCGTAATTGTAATACCTAGGTATTTAGTTGAATTTACGGCTTTTAGACTAGACTGATTTATCGTGTAACCGAAGTTTAACCAGTCCCTTTTAACACATGTGGATGACCTCAGACTTTACGTTATTTAGGGTCAACTGCCACTTTTCGCACTATTAAGATATCTTTTCTAAATCGTTTTGCAGTTTGATTGATAATGTTTTCAACTTGCCTACGGAAATAAAAGTAGCATAGTATTTGTTTTAACAACAAAATTAGTAAACATCCAAATAACATAGGAAATTTAATTAAAGTTCATGCAGATGCATATTCTTTTTCATTATATTACCTTTCAGTGTAATATGAGCTAAATAATATGACTGGTGCTGAAAAAAATATAAATTAAAAGTAAGAGGAACTCGAACCACCTATCACTGAGTTTCCGACCATCTATCACTGAGTTTAAAAGTTAAACACATGACCGCAAATGGTCCTCCGGTATGCGTGTTGGTGCATATAGGGTCGCAGGAAAGTTTCTTCCTTTTTAATCAATATAATCAATAGAGCCGCCGGAGTTTGATGCTATGTGGAGATAGTACCACTTGACACCAACAAATGGTGTTTGCTGTATGAACTTTATGTTAGTCTAAATTACTTTCTGAACCGTTTTGAACACATTACCACAGTTGATTGTCTGCTGCTGGTAAGAGTTGTTATGTGGTGCTCTTCTTCTAAGCAGACAATTTTCCTAAATTTAACAGACCTGTACTTCATAAGTTACTAAAAATTTTGTCATTCAATACTTTTCTGATATTCTTAGATTTTTCACATAATTAACGAACAGAAAAGTATTTAATCTTATTCTATGAGGTGTCGGCAGAAGTGCCAACGCCGTGTTGTTTGAGGAAGCCGAAATGCACGCTATAAGCTCACGCAGGATGGCGTGAGGTCTGAAACAGGATACGTAATGAATGCTATAAAGAAAAGTACGTAGCTTCTGGAATACTTAACTTTAATCCACATTTGTAGAACATCGCTCTTGATGATACATGTTATAACCACAATATATATAGCAAAGGATTATGGCGCCTTGCTAGGTCGTAGCAATTGTAGCTGAAGGCTATGCTAACTATCGTCTCGGCAAATGAGAGCGTAGTTGTCAGTGAACTGTAGCTATGAACGTCGGCTGTACAACTGGGGCGAGTGCCAGTACGTCTCTCTAGACCTGCCGTGTGGCGGCGCTCGGTCTGCAATCACTGATAGTGGCGACACGCGGGTCCGTCGTATACTAGCGGACCGCGGCCGATTTAAAAGGCTACCCTTAGCAAGTGTGGTGTCTGGCGGTGACACCACATTCTAAATTTTAATTAGGGAGATATAAATGACAATGTTGTTGAAGTTTCATTTCCCTCAATTTAATGCATTTACAAATCCCTTATTTAAATTAATTTTAAACTTCGTGTGTATACTGCTCTCTGATTATTCGTGTTTTGCAGCTTTCTTAATGGTGTCATCAACAATAATGGGGACCAAAACCTAAATATATTCTTTCCCAAATTCAAGGCCTCCATGACAGTGAAATTCAAACATTGTATGCTGGTCCAAGACTCGGTATATTCTGGGTTAAAACAGGCGATGGTAAAGTTACTAACAGAGTTGGACGACCAACTAAACTCCCACTAAACACGAAAAACAAAATCACCCATTGTGAAGGATAAACCTGGCGTCGGTAGTCGAGCAGTTGTAAAACGTCTGAATCTCTCAGATAGCTTCCAGCAAAGACAAAAGACCTTCACTGTGACAACTGTAAAATGTTTCGTTCGCAGACAGTCCTAGGATACAACATATTTATTTTCAGCCAACAAAACCCCTGCTGCAGAAAAAAATATAGTTGATGATCAGGCATCCTGTGAAGGAATAATGTCTGATGGATTATGCAATGCAAAACTGAAGGGAAGTCTAGACCTAAACCATGTAAAGGAAATTTGGGTCTGTCTGTAGGATACAGTATTTAAAGAACTTCCATCCGTGCAACAGAAAACAGCTTATTGCACGTGTTCAGTCGCCCCTCAAGAGACATAGGTTCTCTCTGAGAGTTTTGGTAGACGAGTTGAAGAATGTCTTCGTAATCAGGGGCACCATACAAAATACTCAAAAGGTGTACAGATGACTGTCCAAATAATTCATAAAAATATAGAAATGAGCTATCGTAAAAAAATCTGTGGAACTAAAATATTCTAAAAAGGAGAAACTTTCCGTTCACCATGTGTTTGCGTCTGTTTCTAATCGTGTGCTAGTTCACTCCCATCGGCATCTCAGTGGTTCTCTCCCATGGGTCAAACACAACTGCGACCAGTCATGCCGCCCTCCTTTCAGTATGCCCCGTTGTTCCCGTTTGGTAAGGGCCCTACGCGTTTGGACTCTGGCAGGCCGCGTATTATAATTAGTGGAACTACACGGGATAAGAGCAGTCTTCGTTAGACGTTCAAGAAAATCGTTACGCCGCTTAGCCCTTTAGATTGGTGTTCCTGTAGAACCTGCTCACAGAGGTGTGGACAAACTCAAAATGAAGGCTTACAAAACAGTTGCTAAGCATCGACTAACCATTTCAGATACCGTTGTCCGATGTCAGTATTTCAATTGGCTAATGCAGTCTGTGCACGACGGTGATAGTACAAAATGAATTATTGGCCCATTTTGACGATTATCTGAAGAATGTAACACAAACTTTTCTTCAGAGAACTGACAGCTGACGAAAAGACCTACGACTATTTCCTGCAAGGAAGATACCGAGATCTGGCCACTGGACTGAAACATGTAAACCACGAACAGTTCCTACACGAACGCCAACTGACTCCTCCCATGTTCCGCCGAAAATATCCTCAAGAACAATAGATAAAAAGACATGGGAAGACCCCACATTCAAATTTCCATGGAAATATATCAAATTTTGTGTGTCCATGAAATCTGGAGAAGTCTGCTTTGCTCGGTGAACACCACGTACAGTTACTGGATCCGCGTTGTAGTATAAGAAGCCTCTTCCTAACGCTCCCTGGAAGGCAACAGTCGCCTAGGAAACCGGAAAAGGACTAAACAGAATGGCAATCCCGCATACGGGAATACACTTCCGATTATTTTAGTCTTTCCTCTGTTGGAAGGTAGCTTTGTAGATTCCGAACGATCACTGACTTTTAACTTCAGTTAAACACATTAAAACATGAACTCCGATCAAAAGGGCCCACTTCATGTCACAGACACCACAAGGGCTGCCGGCCAATTCCTCCACGTCGTGAGCCTCAAACGCACCCCTAAACTTATTTAACGTATAGGCCTTTGCGCCAATCAGAAGCAGCAGTCACATCCAGGCAGTTTCTGTGGTATCGCCCACAGAAAATTCGGCACTGTTGAAGACCACGGCTCCACCTCAGCAAGCAGCGCCCTCACACTGAAAGCAATATAGTGTCGAGCATGCGAGAACTCGTCCCTAGTTCATGACCTCATGTGAAGGAGTCAACGTGGTAGTATAGGACGAACATGATAGTTAAAGTATCTGGTGGACTTGTACCGCTTTGTACTGCAACAGAACAGTTTGTTAATCTCTGCATCAAGTGATGTACACCAAAGTTCACTTCTGGAAGTGGTTGGAAACAACTGTCAATCTGGGAAAATCAACCGCCGCTGAGCTGACACTGGTTACCATCCAACACATTTATGATAACCAGAAAAAGATCGGTCCGTCAGCTTCCCCCCCCCCCCCCCCCTCCTCACTTCCAGAAACTGGTCCTGGTGACCACAACAGCTGATAATATCAGCACACAGACATGGGTCTCAAATTAAGTGTAGCTTACAAAATCCTCTTTCGATCTTTTCTTGAATACTACCCGTCGGTCCGGGGTCACGCAAGGAGAGTTAAAAAAGTAGGAGGAGAATATAAAATGCCACACGCTTCGCTAAGCCTTTCTGTAGGGGATGCGAATGTGTCACGGATTCCACTGGATGTGTTTTCTGAAGCACTTACTCTCAAACTTCAGGAAGTCCGCAACCTGTTGCTAGCCAAGAAACATATGAATTTCTATAGTAAATATTTTAGTGGACTGATTATGATAAGGGGGCGGGAGGACCATAACTGATTGTACTGAGCTACGCGACTACTGGTCGGAAATGCATACTTATTGTATTATGGGCATACACAGCACACCCGACATAACAACAGTCTAGCTCGTAGTAACTGTTCACAGCGACGACCGCCAGTCTCAATGCATGTAATGCAATGGCAAAAAAAAAAGAATGGTTCAAATGGTTCTAAGCACTATGGGACTAAACATCTGAGGTCATCAATCTCCCAGAACTACTTAAACCTAACTAACCTAAGGACATCACACACATCCATGCCCGAGGCAGGATTCGAACCTGCGACCGTAGCAGTCGCGCGGTTCCGGACCGAAGCGTCCAGAACCGCTCGCCCACCGCGGCCGGCAATGCAATTGTGCACACAGTTCCGCCGGACTCTCGCAAAGATCGCAGGTGTCTGTTTTACAGTGGAACAGGCGGCGGGTGATAAACAGAATACACCACTGACGACCAAACAGAAATGCTGTACTCAAATTAACTTACAGCACATGTGTCATGTCATTACCACATGCATCGCATCGTCGCGCTAACTTGTTCCGCAAGCACACCACTATCTTAACCTAACGCCCACTGAATCACAAAGCTTATGATATGTGTCATTGTGTACAGTGCATGGCACGTAGCCAAGATGGAACGTTAGGCGCCACGAGAGTTTGCAGACATGCATTTAATGTACGGCGCGGTGGAATGTACCGTCCGTAAAGCGGTGCTAACGTACAGTGAGCGCTTTCCAAACAGGCGATGCATTGCCGGCCGCGGTGGGCGAGCGGTTCTGGGCGCTTCGGTCCGGAACCGCGCGACTGCTACGGTCGCAGGTTCGAATCCTGCCTCGGGCGCGGATGTATGTGATGTCCTTAGGTTAGTTAGGTTTAAGTAGTTCTGGGAGATTGATGACCTCAGATGTGGGTGGCGATGGAAGAAGTTCATCTCCGTGGATACCTATTTACAAGAGACAGGGTCGTTCACGCCAAAAGGAGTGGCTAAGGTTCCCACCAAAGACATGTCTGAATACCAGATTTTGAGGAGATGGTGTTGCTTCGTGTGGCCGGCCACCAAGAATTTAAAGCGCCTGTCAACCTGGTCGTGAAACGTACACTTCGAAGGATACAGTGTGGGCAAATACTGGCTGAACAGTAGATACAACCCTTTCATAAAGAACGTGTGCAAGGACTGGGACCAACGGATTATGAGCCCCATATTCATTTTTGTCACTGGGTTATCCGCCACAGTGCCCTAGTGCCGAACTTCGTACAGCATGTCTCCTTCATGGATGAGCCCTAATTTAGCAGTGACGGTGGTTTCAACGGCCGCAACAACCATGTTTGAAGTGAATAATTCCCACGCCACCCACATCGGTAGCCACTAGCAACGGTTCTCTGTCAACGTATGGGCGGACATTGTCCAATATCACCTAATACGACCTCCTTTGATGCCTCCGCATTGTAAATCTCCTCATAACTTCTCATTTTCCAGCCATCTGGAGTTTGTTTTGCATCAATAATTTTTGTCACAGTCCGTCTTTCCAGTACTACTATCAGCTTATAGTTCATTGTTAGGCATTGACGTCCCTATAAACAATCTGGTCGTACCATTGTGGTACGGTGTTTTACTTTTGTCTTTCTAGATATGCATTTCTTGTTGTAAATATTCTTTGTGAAACCATATGTTCTCTCCATTTTGCTAACTCTTACATCTACTTCAAATTTTTCTAGTGATTTTGTTGTATAATTTCTCCAAGACATTTAAATTTACTTACTAGCTAAATTATACCTATTTGTGTTTCTATGACTTTTGGTGCATTTTTTTATAGTTTTTGGTTTCAAACACAAGTCGCCATACCATTACCAGCGCCTGAGGGCAAGTCATGACACTAACACTCCTAACAACACAAATCCTGCAGGGCATAGTATTGTGGCAAAAGTTTAATTATAATCACCCTGTATATTCTGATTCAGTCCATGTTGCTGTGGCGCACTCGATCTCACAGAACACTGTAGACAAATAAATAAAATAACAAACACAATCTCCGTGACGCTTTTGCGCTTCCTCAGATCGCGTGACGAAAGGCGCTGCACATCTCCGGGTCTTCACTATTTCCTGCATCAACTCTATATGGAAACGTTCACGGACCTACGAACAGTACTGTGTATCTGTCAAACGAGAGTTTAAGCCGATTCTTTTGTTGTTTCACTTTAAATCGTTCTGTAGGAGTACCCCCAAATACGTAATGAATGTACCTACTTCCGGTGATCGTTCTGCAATCGTATAATCATGCACTAATACGTACATGCACCTCTTTATGAGGAGTACGTTACATCTGTTTATACTGTCAAAAGTCGATCCCTACACCAGGCGTCGATCCTCAGAGCTATTCCTGCCATTTCCTACAATTTTCTAGCGATTCCTTCTCTCTCTATAGCAGCATCATCCGCGAACGGCGTCTTTGAACTTACGTCGTTATCTGCTCTTATGACATCAGAGCGCTGAAAATATTAGCACTTTTCTTTAAATACTCAGACATGTAAAGTGGTTGACTCCACAAAACAAGGGAAGAAAGTTTATGGTTAAACGTTTCGTCGACAACAAGGTGATTACAGGCGGATCAAAACTCGGATTGAATGAGGATGCAGAAGGAAATCGGCCGTGCTGTCATTCGTCTTCAGTGATTTGGGGAACTCACGGAAATCTAAATGTGGCTAGACGGTTGGTTGGTTGGTTGATTTATGGGAAGGGGACCAAACAGCGAGGTCATCGATCCTATCGGATTAGGGAAGGATGGGGAAGGAAGTCCGCCGTGCTCTTTCAGAGGAATCACTCTGGCATGTGGCTGAAGTGATTTAGGACAATCACGAAAAACCTAAATCAAGGTGGCTTGACACAGGTTTGAACTGTCGTCCTTCCGAATGCGAGACCAGTGTGCTAAACACTGCCCCACCTTGCTCCGTCATCATAAGCCACAAAACTTAGCTACTTATTATTTCAGCAGCAGTCAGTCGATGGTTTAAATGGCCATCTCACACAAATCCTTAAGTGTAGCTATTTTTAGCAATACGAAATCGAATTATCATGTAGGTTCACTCATAGGGAACTCACTGGGAAGATACTGGGAAACTTCAATAAGTCTGCATGGGCGACCGCCTACGAACCACTCGTCCATCTCATCCTAGGATACTGTTCTCGTTTTGGGACCAATACCAAATACGACTAACAAGTAGTAGTGAACGTAAACAAAAATAGCAGAACAAACGGTCATAGGTTTGTTTAGTTGACGTGAGTGTGTCACAGGAATTCTCAGAAATATGATCTAGCAGACACCTGAAGGCAGATCTCAACTGTCCCACGAAATCCTGCTAAACCTAAAATTCGTATGAAATGAGGTGCCTCGGTAAATACTACAGCCTCCGCGTGTAGACTGCGAAGACAACTTTAGATTGATTAGAGTGGACTCTCATTCATTCTAAAGTCATTATTCCAGCAGCGCTCCATGAAAGAATTGAACCGAAAGAATTGCCGGTATGTGGTACTATCGCAAGTACCCTCTGCCATGCACTTCATCATAGTTGGCAGAGTATGGTGTAAATGCATACTCCGACACTGACCTGAAGCGTTGGCACCTTCACCTATAAACGGTGCGTCAAATATTTTGAGTCCACAACCAATTGTATTGAGATAGGGAATTAACGGTCAGAAATGCATATTTATCATGTTTGAGACATACATAGCACAGAGCGCACACCGCATAACAACAGGGTAACTAATACTAACTGTTCTAAGTGACGACCATCAGTCTCAACGCATGCATGAAGTTCTTCTGCACTCTCAAATATCCCTTGTGTGTTGTACCAGGAGACAGGTGGCTTGGACCCTAGCAAGCAGGTCTTCATCCGTTTCTATGGGCATTTCATACACTGAAGGAAAAAGTCCAGAGGATCCGAAGATCGCAGTTGCCATGGGACAGGACCTCCCTTTCCAATCCATCGATGAGGGCACATGTTGCTCAGGTGCTCGCAGACATTAACATCGAAGTGGACTGGTGCACCGTCGTGTTCATGCCACATCCTTTCGTAGACAACAAGGGATACAGTCTCCTGGAACTGTGGCAGCACATCTCGTAGGAACAACAGTTAACGTGGATCAGTCAAAGGGGGAGGCACCAAATAAGTTCGCATTAGGTGGTGCTGGACAACGCCCGCCCGTAAGTTGACAAGGGAATCGTTTACGGTGGCCACCGGTGTGTGTGGCGTGGGGATTGTCCTCATTCCAGTCATGGTTGTTGCCGCTGTACGAAGTTCGGCACTTCAGCACGGTGGTGGGTAACCCACTGACGAAAGTGAATGTGGGGCTCAAAATCCGTTGGTCCCAGTGCTTGCACACGTTCTTTACGACGGGATTGTAATACCTGTTCTACCAGTATTCTCCACACTGTATCCTTCGGAGTGCGAGCTTCGTGAGGAAATTGACAGTTACTTATTGTTAGGTGCTCTGTGAACTGGTTAAGGCTGGAAGGGAATAAAGGCTGGAGCATCTCTTCCTTTTTTTAATTTGCGTATTGGCCAACTAGGATCACGCAACAACTACAATTTCTCTTCTTTCCTTGTTGCTTTCTATTTTCCACTACTTCATCTTCTCCAGATGTTGTCTTTTTCTTTCTTCTGTCCACGTTCTTACCGATTTTTCATTTCTCCTGCACTGAAAGCCTTCTGAATGTACTACTTTATTCTTAAAATGGTTTGTCTGATTACCGGTTCCTTGATGTTACATCTTTCTAGTTATTTCCGCATTTCTGTAATCCACGCTAGTGCAGATTTCGTCTCCCAGAAATACGGGAATATTTGTTTCGTGCGCCTGTTATCGTTCATTCAGTAGATGCGTCCAAAAATGATTACTTCTGATAAAAACTGTAACTTTTTTTAGATCTCCTCAGTACCTCTCATTTTCCAATCATTTGGGATTTGTATTGACCCATTATTTTTTCACAATCCGTCTTTCAAGTACTGCTGTTCTGTCCAGCTTTTAGTTCACTGTCAAGTATTCACATATATATAACATTCCAGTCGTACTACTGTGGCAAAGTGTTTTAGTTTTGTTTTTCTAAATATGCATTTCTTATTGTAAATATTCTTTGTCCAACTATTGTTCCCTCCATTTTGTCAACCCTTACATCTACTGCAAATATTTGCAATAGATTCCATTGCGTAGTTTCTCTGATATATTTTAATTTACTTGCTAACTCTGTTTCACCAACCTAAGTTTCCATGAATTTTGGGGTATTTCTTTTTATATTGTTCATGAATTCTTTTTCACACTTGTAATTTTGACACCAGATCTATTTGCTATTTCTTCCTGAAGATTTATTTGAACAACTGCGTCTGTTAGATTTTCTGAAACTATTGCAAAATCGTCCGGAAAAAGGCACTTTGCCTTAATTTTGTTTGTTTTCCTTCTAGAATCATTGGTTTGATTTTGTGATTTTTTAGCTAGAAATCCCAGATCCTTAAATTTTTTATTATAACAACAGCTTTTATTTCAAATAACTGAGATTGTTCTCCCCTAAATTTAACTTTAGATATGTCCTTTGTCAGTTTCATGAATTATCTTCACTAATTTTGCTTTACTACTGAGTTCTTTAATGACTTTATCTATTGTTTCTCTAATTACCGAATCAAATGTCTTTTTGAAATCAATAATTGATAGTATTATATGGTTGCTGGTAATCATTCTGTGGCGTATTATTGATTTTAATTTGTACTCATCTGGGTCCGCTGCGCCGTGTATTTCATATAAGGACATTATATGTTATGCTATGAGATCAAGATGTTACTCTGTTCGATTATATTTTTCACTAAAATACGCTTATTTCTGCGCGACTGCCATTTTCATGTCGTACCAGGTGGTCTTGATATCCATATGACATCGATGTTGGTAGAACAAGAACAGATGTTCAACTTGAGCTAGGGAGTTATTTGTGAAGTTGTCGAATTATGAAAGTTTATTTCATAACGACATTACTTGACAGCTGTATTGGCAAATGAGTCCACTTGACTCATCGATGTTATTTAACTCAATTCACCTGCCAAAACAGCTGTCTGTAATGACAGTCTAAAATAAACTTTCATAATTCCACAAAAACACAAATAACTGTAGCAGTGAAAGTTTAACACCTACTATAGCCCCACGGATATCAGGACCGCTTGGTATAACCTTTAGATGTCAATCACACCGAAATAGGCTTATGGTGATAAGAAATATAAACAAACATAGCACCGTCTTGGTCTCATAGCATAATACACTGCTGGCCATTAAAATTGCTACACCACGAAGATGACGTGCTACAGACGCGAAATTTAACCGACACGAATAAGATGCTGTGATATGCAAATGATTAGCATTTCAGAGCATTCACACAAGGTTGGCGCCGATGGCGACACCTACAACGTGCTGACACGAGGAAAGTTTCCAACCGATTTCTCATATACAAACAGCAGTTGACCGGCGTTGCCTGGTGAAACGTTGTTATGCCTCGTGTAACGAGGAGGAATGCGTACCATCACGTTTCCGACTTTGATAAAGGTTTGATTGTAGCCTATAGCGATTGCGGTTTATCGTATCGCGACATTGCTGCTCGCGTTGGTCGAGATCCAATGACTGTTAGCAGAATATGGGATACATGGGTTCAGGAGGGTAATACGGAACGCCATTCTGGATCTCAACGGCTTCGTATCACTAGCAATCGAGATGAGAGGCATCTTATCCGCATGGCTGTAACGGATCATGCAGCCAACAGATGGGGACGTTTGCAAGACAACGACCATCTGCACGAACATTTCGACGACGTTTGCAGCAGCATGGACTATCAGCTAGGAGACCATGGCTGCGGTTACCCTTGACGCTGAATCACAGACAGGAGCGCGTGCGATGGTGTACTCAACGACGAACCTGGGTGCACGAATGTCAAAACGTCATTTTTTCGGATGAATCCAAGTTCTGTTTAGAGCATCATGACGGTCGCATCCGTGTTTGGCGACATCGCGGTGAACGCACATTGGAAGCGTGTATTCGTCATCGCCATACCGGCGTATCACCCGGCGTGATGGTATAGGGTGCCATTGGTTACACGTCTGTCACATCTTGTTCGCATTGACAGTGGACGCTACATTTCAGATGTGTTACGACCCGTGGCTCTACCCTTCATTCGATCCCTGCGAAACCCTACATTTCATCAGGATAATGCGCGACCGCATGTTGCAGGTCCTGTACGGGCCTTTGTGGATACACAAAATGTTCGACTGCTGCCCTGGCCAGCACATTCTCCCGATGTCACTCTTTAACTGAAAACGTCTGGTCAATGGTGGCTGAGCAACTGGCTCGTCACAACACGCCAGTCACTATTCTTGATGAACTGTGGTATCGTGTTGAAGCTGCATGAGCAGCTGTACCTGTACACGCCATCCAAGCTCTGTTTGACTCCATTCCCAGGCGTATCAAGGCCGTTATTACGGCCAGAGGTGGTTGCTCTGGGTGCTGATTTCTCAGGATCTATGCACCCAAATTGCGTGAAAATGTAATCACATGTCAGTTTTAGTATAATATTTTTGTCCAATGAATACCCGTTTATCATCTGCATTTCTTCTTAGTGTAGCAATTTTAATAGCCTGTAGTGTATATAATGTCCTTATTGATTTTAAGTTAAGGATGTGTTCGGTGCAGGACATTCCCTTTCGAAAACCTTCTTGATACCGTTTCGTTTACATGAATTTTCGAAAATGTGAAGTTATTTTGTGCTCGCGCTGTATCGAATACGCAGAGTGTGGACAATGTTAGGAGAGAATTTCGGCAGTATCGGCGCTCCCGCGAGCGCTCCCGCGCGACATGAAGGGCCGCCTGTGTCTGGCGCTGTCCCCCGTGTTTGCTCTGAAAACACGCTCGCCACGGCCGCGGTGCGGCGCGTCGGCCTATCTGCCGACGACGGCGGGTATTGCTCAGCCGCGGCGCGCAGCCGCGCATCCGCCGGCGGTCAGCCGCCGACGCCGCCTGTGCCGCTTTTTGCCCCGGACAGCGCGTTTTGTCTGGCCCGCTCTCCTCCGGTCTGGTCTGGGCTGGGCCACCCTTCCGCGCGCGGAGTGTCAGGCGCGGCCGGAAGGAGGAGATAGGCCACGCGGTGGCGGTGGCGCGCCGACGTGAATAGGCGCCCTTTATACAGTCGGTGTCTCGAGGGCCGCCGTGACGTCAGACACGACGCACGTGCTGCGGCTGCGGCCGCGGCTGTGGGCTCCCTCTGTATGTGTTGCGCCCAGAACACAGGCCAGAAGACGCGGCATTCCTGGGAGCCGGAGCCAGAGCCAGGCCGCGCGATGGCTGACGGCTGATGCGGCTACAAGAACCGGCTGGCGCGGCGCACGCAGGCGCTCCTTATTACGGACGGACGCCTGACGAGAAACAGGTTGCCGGTGCCGGCCGCCCAGTATCGCTTACCTCTGCCCTACACGCATCGCCACCGGCTGCAATTACACCGCCTGCCCTCCCTTTTTAGTACACGAGCGTCAGTACAACGTATTCCTGCCTGTATTTACACGTAACCGCTGCTCGTATGAGTAGATTTGTCATCGAGGCTGTCGTCGACGAGAAAACACACAGTTCCAGTTCTCACATTCATCTTCCAGTGTAGTTGGGCTTGCATATGTTTGTAGAGTGAACTGCTGCGCGTCAGTTATTTTGTGTTACGAGCGGAGGCTGAAACGCACGCGATTTAGCTCACGCACGCTGGCGTGAGGAGGGAAGAACTATACTGACGTGAGGTCTGGAATATGACAAGGAATGAGAATTCAGAAAGTGGACGTAATTAGTTTGATACTTAACTTTGATCCGTTAATGATCAACGTCGCTCTTGACGGTACATGATTCACAATATTATCCAGAATACGTTCTTGAACTAATTATAGTAACTGAATGTGGCGCCTTGCTACGTCGTAGCAAATGACGTAGCTCAAGGCTATACTAAACTGTCGTCTCTGCAAATGAGAGCGTATTTTGTCAGTGAACTATCGCTAGCAAAGGCGGCTGTACAACTGGGGTGAGTGCTAGAGAGTCTCTCTAGACCAGACCTGCCGTGTGGCGGTGCTCGGTCTGCAATCACTGATAGTGGCGACACACGGGTCCGACGTATACTAACGGACCGCGGCCTATTTAAAGGCTACCACCTGCCAAGTGTGGTGTCTGGCGGTGACACAACAAGTTACGCATCATCATCATCGGTGTCATCATCATCATCCTACATACATTGTCGGATTAGGGCTTGTTCCAAACTCTTTCGGGTGTTACAAACTTCAACCATGTACGTCCACGTTTCTCCGGTGAAGTTTCAACTGCCATCTGCACAATTTCCAGTACACTGACCTCTCTGTCTTTACTTATCTCTTGGACTCCAAAATAGAGCTGCTTTGGTCTGTCTCCAATCCATTCACCTTCTTTATTGGAAACATAACTCCGCTTCACTAACATATTCGCTTGCTTTCTTGTTTCTTTTTTTCTTTCTATCAATTCCCAACATCTAGATCCCTATTGCACGGTCACCATCCCTCATTTTTTAAATGTCTTCCACATTTGAACTCCATTACTCACTGGCATAAGTCAAAACTGGTCATGTACATTACTTGTAAACTTTCTTTTGAGACACATCGTCAACACATTTTAGAAAATCGCGTTAGTTTTACCAAAAAATAAAGGTCATTTTTAGGCATTTCTTTGTTTTGTTGTTGTCGTGTCCTCAACTGTCCTAGATACTAAATCTCATAAGCTACTTCGCTCAGTTCATTGTTAATTAGTACAACTTTCTTTCAGTGCGTTGATTATATTATTCGTATAACTGTTTTTCAGGTTTTATAAACTCTGAGATCGTTCAGAGGTGGTCCAGTAACATACAGGGTGTTACAAAAAGGTACGGCCAAACTTTCATGAAACATTCCTCACAAATAAAGAAAAGATGTTATGTGGACATGAGTCCGGAAACGCTTAATTTCCATGTTAGAGCTCATTTTAGTTTCGTCAGTATGTACTGTACTTCCTCGATTCACCGCCAGTTGGCCCAAATGAAGGAAGGTAATGTTGACGTCGGTGCTTGTGTTGACATGCGACTCATTGCTCTACAGTACTAGCATCAAGCATATGAGTACGTAGCAGCTACGGGTTAGTGTTCATCACGAACGTGGTTTTGCAGTCAGTGCAATATTTACAAATGCGGAGTTGGCAAATGCCCATTTGATGTATGGATTAGCACGGGGCAATAGTCGTGGCGCGGTACGGTTGTATCGAGACAGATTTCCAGAACGAAGGTGTCACGACAGGAAGACGTTCGAAGCAATTGATCGGCGTCTTAGGGAGCACGGAACATTCCAGCCTATGACTCGCGACTGGCGAAGACCTAGAACGACGAGGACACCTGCAATGGACGAGGCAATTCTTCGTCCAGTTGACGATAACCCTAATGTCAACGTCAGAGAAGTTGCTGCTGTACAAGGTAACTTTGACCACGTCACTGTATGGAGAGTGCTACGGGAGAACCAGTTGATTCCGTACCATGTACAGCGTGTGCAAGCACTGTCAGCAGCTGATTGGCCTCCACGGGTACACTTTTGCGAATGGTTCATCCAACAATGTGTCAATCCTCATTTCAGTGCAAGTGTTCTCTTTACGGATGAGGTTTCATTCCAACGTGATCAAATTGTAAATTTTCACAATCAACATGTGTGGGCTGACGAGAATCCGCACGCAATTGTGCAATCACGTCATCAACACAGATTTTCTGTGAACGTTTCGGCAGGCATTGTTGGTGATGTCTTGATTCGGCCCCATGTTCTTCCACCTACGCTCAATGGAGCGCGTTATCATAATTTCATACGGGATACTCTACCTGTGGTGCTAGAACATGTGCCTTTACAAGTACGACACAACATGTGGTTCATGCACGATGGAGCTCCTGCACATTTCAGTCGAAGTGTTCGTACGCTTCTCAACAACAGATTCGGTGACCGATGGATTGGTAGAGGCGGACCAATTCCATGGCCTCCACGCTTTCCTGACCTCAACCCTCCTGACTTTCACTTATGGGGACATTTGAAAGTTCTTGTCTACGCATCCACGGTACCAAATGTAGAGACTCTTCGTGCTCGTATTGTGGACGCTGTGATGCAATACGCCATTCTCCAGGACTGCTTCAGCGTATCAGGGATTCCATGCGACGGAAGGTGGATGCATGTATCCTCGGCTAACGGAGGACATTTTGAACATTTCCTGTAACAAAGTGTTTAAAGTCACGCTGGTACGCTCTGTTGCTGTGTGTTTCCATTCAATGATTAATGTGATTTGAAGAGAACTAATAAAATGAGCTCTAGCATGTAAATTAAGCGTTTCCGGACACATGTGCACATAACATATTTTCTTTGTTTGTATGTGAGGAACGTTTCCTGAAAGTTTGGCCGTACCTTTTTGTAACACCCTGTATATTTCTTCTTCTCTTCCCCGTTTAATAACATGCAGATTTTCTCTAGAGCTGCTTCTAACAGCTTCAGAAATATGGGATCTCCCTGCTGAATCATCCGCTGGTTTCGATTTTCCCACTGTTCCGTTGAGGATTACTACACACACACACACACACACACACACACACACACACACACACACACACACACAATTTGCTGTGAGGTCCAGAACTACCGGCCACAGTCCCATGTCCTTTAGTTAGCAAACATAGGCTAAAATCTCAATGTGTTGGAAACCCTGGAAATCAACAAACATCTAGCTCAATTTAATTTTAAATGACCAAACACAATTTAATATTTCTCCTCTTCTACAATTCACATAATCCTGACAGTTTTCCATTTCTTGGCAAACTGTGTGTTCCTTCATATTGATCTATTTTCCTGTATTTATTCTTCTGTTTTCATTTTACTGCGTTCCCAAATATACAGGGTGTTTTAAAAAAATATACGTATTACAAAGTATTATTTTGTCCAAACTATCGATCGCTGCGCCTCAGCTCGGCTATTGGAGAAACGAATTCACAGTGTATTTTATATTAATAGGCGCTAGATGTCAGTTGTTTCCTGTTTTGCTTGGTAACCGTTATACGTTTAAAATGGCTACTCCGCAGCAGAAATCATTTTGTGTTCTCGAGTTTGCGAAGTGCAATTCCGTGATTACAGAGCAAAGATGTTTCAGGTTGAAGTACCAAACTAATCCTCCAAATGGGTGGAACATTCGCATATGGTATCGACAGTTTCTAGATACAGGAAAAAAATGGTTCAAATGGCTCTGGGCACTATGGGACTTAACATCTGAGGTCATCAGTCCCCTAGAACTTAGAACTACTTAAACCTAACAAACCTAAGGACATCACACACACCATGCCCGAGGCAGGATTCGAACCTACGACCGTATAGCAGTCACGCAGTTCCCGAATGAAGCGCCTAGATACAGGATGTGTATGTAAAGGGAAGAGTTCTGGCCGCTCTCGTGTTCCTGAAGAAAATGTTGCACGAATTCAAACTGATTTCCAACTTAGTCCTTCAAAATCAACTCGTCGTGCCAGTCGGGAGTTACAACTGCCTACAACAACAACTTGGCGTGTTTTGAGACGTCGGTTGATTACGAAGCCGTACAAGTTACAGCTGTTACAAGCTCTGCGTCCTGATGATAAACCAAACGTGTGGCATTTTGTAACGAAATTCTTGATGCTACTGACAATGATAAAACTTTCGCACAACGCATCGTGTTCAGTGATGAAGCGACTTTCCATGTTAGTGGTCTGGTAAACAGACACAATGTTCGAATCTTGGGCTTACAGAACCTACATGCAGCCACTGAACATGTATGAGATTCGTCCAAAGTCAATGTGTTTTGTACCATATCCCGATCATCTGTTTACGGCCTACTCTTCTTCTTCTTTGATAGAGACAAGGTTAACGGTCAGCAGTCTCTAGTTGTTACAAGACTGATTGTTTCCGACACTCACGAAGACAACTTCATTTTTCAACAAGATAGGGCATCCCCCCACTGGAGTCCCGAGTGAGTGAATATCTGAATGAAACTCTACCGAACCGCTGGACTGGTCGTCAAGTAGCTGGCGACTTAGCATGTCTCAGCTGAGCTCCACGGTCACCGGATTTGACACCCTCTAACTCCTTCCTATGGGGTTTCGTTGAAGACAACGTTTATGTGCCATCACTCCCACAGAATCTGGATGAGTTGAAGAACTGGATCCGTACTGCCATAACATCAGTGACGAAGGACATGCTTGCGCGGGTAGGTGAAGAATTTGAGTGTCAATGTGATTATTGTTCATGTCGCTGATGGAGGACATATTGAAAATCTGTAACCTGAACTTGGGAGGTTCGTGAATATGTGTATAAAGTTTCATATTCGCATGTCTTACAGGTTTAGTAAATATATGCATTCGAAATACATATATTCTTTTTGAAACACCCTGTACTGTTATTACAATTGTTAATTCTTGTTACTGGTTTCTGTATCACTTTCCATGTTTAGTATCTCACGAAGTACTCTCCTCAAGCACTAATTTTATTTTGTTCCTCTATCTAATGGAAACTAATTTGGAGACACGGTTTCCGAGTATAGTGTTAGCATTTTTCCTGTTTGATCCCATTACATTCATTTGTTGTTCCTTTTAAATTGCGTTACCACCACACCGTTAAAGACGACGTTTCCTTTGTGCCTGTGGCAGTCTTGATGCGGATGATCTTTTCGAATTTTGTTTACAAACATTTTAACTTCTTTGGCAACGATAGTGTGTTAAGGGCTGATGATGACCTTGTAAGCCAAAAACCGGTTAACTCAACAATCCTGTGTGCCATAACCAATGAAATGCTTTTCATTTATTATAATGTTGCGCTATCAAGAACCAACAGAAGAAACGGTTAACAGTTAAAAGTCTTTCATTTAACGTAACGTGGTTTTCTGTTCGTTTCGAGGTTGATTTCAGTGAGTCCCCTCGAATCTCACCATCAGGGTGACTGATTTCTGTGTGTTCTTCCGTCCAGTCGCAGCCAATCTTTTGCATCTATTGAAGCGCCACATACAACACATCGAGATAATTGTTTCACCGAACCCTATGTGTCTTTTGGCGTAGCATCCGCATCTGCAATAAAAAAGGGAGAGTTCCATTTTGAAAATAAAAAGGGAACCTCCACGAGATTATGCGATGGCTGAGCTTTGGCATAGACAGATGTCACCTTCGGAAACATTAGCTTTTCTCCGGGAAATATTTTTTTCGCGCTATGCGTATTTTTCGATAATTACCTGTTCCAAATTAAAGCAAACAGCCTGTACATATATTCATTGCTTCGCACTATAATTTCGTTCACGGTTGAAAAATGGCTCACTGTGCTGCATTCACTTCTCAAGTCAGTGTTTCTCTGCTTGATTAAAATGCAATCGTTTTTCAGTGCAGTTGGTAATAATTTTAGCGAACACATTGCGCATTATGAACAGAAGGTTAATAGGTCCATAGATTTTCATGTCGTCCGTCTCCTTTCACGTGAAGAACAGATCCGCTTTGTACCAGTTTTTCGGAAGGGTCCTCTTTCATTTCATTTTGTATCACATTTTACCTTTCTTCTGGCCTCTCCTGGCATTAGTCCCGTTTTCATTAACAACTATTGTTAAGAATCAACTGTTCCATACATGGTGCACGAATATCCACCAAGGAAGTCGTTCTCTCTGAAGGGAATCGTTGTCACACAAACGCTCAGGCACTATGAAAAGTCTCTACAGAATAGTTTTGTAAAACGTTTGACCAATTTTAACTTGTTCTTGTCTCATTTGATACATCGGTTATCCGTGGTGTACTGCTTTAAACTGGCACAGAAGGATTAAGCAGTAGGACTGGTATGAATTCATTAATAATCTGACGTTTAGATGCAAGAAAATTGTGCTCTGCACCAGAATTTTTGTATACCACGTTCTTCCATTACTCCTCCTGCGTAATCGACAAACACTTTCAGATGACATCTTATATTACCATGTTTCCTCCTTTACCTTGCCTTTTGTGTGAAAGAATGAATGGATAGAGGTGTCTTTTCGGGTATCCAAGGTATCTAGTTCACTAGCAACTTTCCGTGTGATGATGGGTACAGGATTACCAAGTTACTGTTCGTTTTACCGCACAAAGAGGCCTGCACCATTGTCCGCGTCTTGTTTGGTATGTTGGTAGCGGAAACGACCCCTCTAGTTAACATTTCCGTTTCATCGGGACAGCGGTCTGGGTCTGTCGCTAGAGAGGTACCCTGCTGATGGCTATTCAAATGGTTCAAATGGCTCTGAGTACTATGCGACTTAACTTCTGAGGTCATCAGTCCCGTAGAACTTAGAACTACGTAAACCTAACTAACCTAAGGACATTACACACATCCATGCCCGAGGCAGGATTCGAACCTGCGATCGTAGCGATCGCGCGGTTCCAGACTGAAGCGCCTAGAACCGCTCGGCCACTCTGGCCGGCTGCTGAAGGCTATTGACGACATCGGTTCAGCCTCAGCTGTTGGTGAGTCTGGTTCGGAGTTCTCAAGCGCGGTCTTGCTACTTTAAAGTCGTTGTGGATGTGAAACTTCTTCAGCCTAATTCAGGCGTTTTATCTCATTTTCCAGGATGTGTTCATTTAAAAGCATAATGTTTCTCTAATATCAGCGATTTCGATTTATTCGCTAATCTGCATTTACTGAATTCCTTCGGAACGTTGTAGCGTGAATTGTTGGCCACCATGTGATGAGTAAGCCAAGTTAGGGCGATCTTTACCTTGTGGAAATGTAAAAGTAATTGCGTCTTCGTGTGCGTATGTTTCTTTCTATTTTAATTTGTGTCTATTCCTGCCAAAGCTTTACGTGTGACTAGCTATACCGATTCCCGTGTGCGCTTCGTTACATCTTTTTCCCGTGTTCTTCATGCAGTGAAGACTCAGCTCGAATTTCTGTATTTCAGTTTGTGATCCTGATTAGATTTAATGATCAGCGCCTAACATGCTATTTGAGCACCTATATTTTCATAATTGCTGAGACTGTGATAACATCTTTTGTTTGTAGGGACAACGTGTTGCATGAACTAGTAGAGTCTTCAGCTTCCTTGGTCTCCCTAATCTATTCGCAGCATCCTGAAGATATAGTGTAACTATCGAGGTCCTATCTTCGTTTTTCTACAATTTCATGATTTTATCTGTTTCAAGAAGGTGTTGCTCAATGAGTAATTTATTCACACACGCGTTCTTTCACTTTCATCATCTGTGTTGTGGACGAGAGTTCCCATATGTTATGCTTATTTCAGTTGGTATAAATCTCTTCGCCGTAATTTCATGCTTATGGTGATGGTTAATTTCTCTCCGAACTTTATCTTGATGCGTGAGCCCAGTATGAGTGCATTAGGCCATACGTTCGTTTTACCGTCTTTAACTTGCCATATAATTATCACTATGAACGAAGTTACATCATTTTAACGAGTTCTGGTGAGTTGTTCAATGCTCAGCCACCAGCCAGATTTTGTATTAGGGTGTCCTCCTTCTTCGTTTACACTATGTCAATATACGTGAAAATGAATACTTTGTGTCCTGTCGTGTTCTAACTTACACGCAGTCACTTTTAATGTAAAATACAGTGGAACGAATTATTATGTTTCTTGAAGAAATTTAGTGTTGTTGTTGAAAGCTGCATAAAGCGGGTAGTGATGGAAATGAAACTTAATTTGAAAGATATCACATCGCTGACGTGCATAGCCCACACTTAATCTATTTTTTTTTTATTTTACTGTATGATTGCATGTTTTGATATTGCATAATTTGATTGTTTTGCTTTAAACCTGATAAACAACTATTCAGTCATATGAAATTTTTCAGTTCTGTCTGAAGGGCTTCAGCCGTTGGCGAACCTCAAATTTTATAAAAGTTCATACTTCACACGAGTGGCCTGAGCTCTGAAATCGCATGTCCACTTTCGTTAGTGCCAGTAAATGGACATGTTGCAATAGATACAAAGATTTTGAGTTAGGGTGGTACAGTATATCAGAGAAAGTGACTTTGCAAGTCCTTGCTGCTTCACGACCGTTTCCAGTGCTTGACCATATCCGAAAAAATCACGAGTTGTTTCTGAAGTGAATAACGAACAATTGTGTTTCAATTTAACTCAACTCAAACAGCCTGTAACACACAAAATAACATTGCTCGTACTTAAGTTGATATGAACTTTTTGTTTCTTTTTATTCTCAGGAATCACCTGAACTTTGTATCCTTAGTTAACTTTCTCCCCATGTTGTTAATCCTGGGAAAGCAAGTGGCCCTGGGGTAGTGATGTGAGCAATCGCGAAAAAATCAGTGTGTGGCGACTTTTTTCATGTCCAAAATATCGAGCAAGATGTCTACCACTTCGCTCTGCAGCCTTCAGACTTGTTGGACTCGTGGGAGCGTTCAAGCCACTAGCCATTATGTTGTGTATGACTTCGTACATAGTGGTAAGGAGAGGTGGGCTACAGAGTGGTGCGGCAACAGTTGTCATAGGGCAATTGGACAGGAGCAGAACTGATTAGCGAACAAGTTAACACAGAAGACAGGAGATTCACTTTACTTGTATTCCTCCAACCGTAGGAGAGCTCATTACAAATAATGGAGAAAGAGGCAAGTCCAACTATTAAAACGGCTGCAATGACGAGGTTCTCTGAACTACACATGAAACATCATGACGTAACAAACAGGCCCCAAGCGCGAGTAGCTGCGCCGCTGCTGGCAGCCGCCCTATATCGCGGTGGCAGAGGCCGCTCATAGTCCAAAGTCGCTGGAGGCGTGGCCTAGCGGTCGCGCACCATTGTTTCCGCCAGACCCTGCGCGACCGCTATCGGCGTCGAATGGAACCTTAAAATTCCGTTGCCAGCTTCGCGACACCTGTGGGATGTTATCGATTCATGATGCCACACATTAACGCATTACTGCTACTCTCTTCCGCGAATTCAACAGGGGTCGTTGCAGCATTATTTCCTTTCAAATGCAGAAGAGAATTATAGCACCATATTGGACTTTATCAATTTCCTACGCAGTTTTGTTTTGGCTCATGTAGCACCATGCTACAGTAATGTGACGTGGGGATTTCGATGTGTACCAGGACTATAGACATATAGCTGCAAACAAACGAAATATTAATTATGTAACAGTATTATTTTGGGGTGATGTACTTTACCTTTGTGGACTTGTGGTACATACCACTTTGAGCTTTTTTAATCTGGCAAATGATGACGAAATATCTTAAAGTTTGTAACAGCTTGTTGGTGACATACACAAGAAAGAAACGTTTCTTTAACGAGAGACAACTCGGAATTTCAAAAGTATATTTTCAGAAGACTAGAAAGCTCAAATTTTACGTCTCGTCGACGTCCAGATTATGAAATAGCAGAGGTCTTACGGTTTTGAAAGTTCTTGGATTTTGGTGGCCACTTGATATATTAGCTGTTGGCTATTGTCTAGGGTACTTCAATCAAGGTTTGGTCGACGATTATTCTGATATGGCTGGCATTTTAAATCTTCGTCCACCACCGCTGCTGGAGGACTGCTGTCGAGCTCACGGCCGCATATTGTAATTTATGTGCCTGTCGCGCCAACGTCTGAGAGGTTTTCCTTGTTCGTTAACGCTGTGGTTTTCCCCTTGTTACCTGCAACGGTCGTCAACTGCGGCATGGGAATCCAGGATCTGTTTACCTTGAGGCTTACCTGCGGGAAGTCTTCCTGAGAATCAATGAGTGGCACTTAGGTAGCTTGCATATCGGTTTCGTTTTTTCGTATGGGATTACGAACACCTTTCACGTATGCCTTACCACGAGCTACTTCATGCAAAATGGCGATTGCTACGAATGGCTGGAAGGCGTCGCCATGGTCACTCCACTTAGTTAATCGTGGCTAATTTGTTCACGGCACATTTCGAAGCACAGGCGCTAGATCTGTCACCTTCAGTACAGGTCAGAGATGAGGGTTATCACTGAAACAAATGGTTTTTGGTTGCACCGGTTCTTTCCGTCTACAGGTTACTACCACTTAAAACTGCTCAAAATAACTGGTTCCTGAAACAATCGATATAAGGTTTCGTTTGCTAGTAAGTCCAGTAGTAAACGTAGACTCCGAAAAAAGATAAACATTTTAGTGAAGGTGAAAGACTAGGACATAAAAATAGATATTGGGTTGGGGCAGCAGCAGAAATCGATCTCATGGCGTCCAGTAAAAATTGCTACGGTGAAGAGACAGGTGTGGCAACAGCGAGAAGTCACAAGTTGATGACTTACCTGCTTCGTCACCATTTGATGGCAGCTAGTTTTCACCCTGAAACAACCACAAAGTTAAGGGTTCAGTTATTAATGCTAGTTTACAGCACGTCACAAAATTAGACATGTATCAATGAAACGTACCTTAGCTTCCAAGAAACGTTGTGGATATTTTATTGATACATTGTAAGCTCCCCACTAAATGTTTCTGTACGAAATTTAGCTCAAATTTACCTCCCCCTCTATAAAAGTCTACATACTACCAAAACTATGTACCCACCAAACTGTTATTCAACTTAAACTCGTATTCTAACCTTTGACTAAAAAGAACCTAATTTGAACTGAACTGCAACTGGTCTGAATACATGTCGTCATTATATTAACAAGAACCATCATGACGTAACGAACAGGCCCCAAGTGCGAGTAGCTGCGCAACTGGAGTAAAACAATTATCTGGCCGTACTAATCTCACGTAATGAGAGCATTGTTGCACATTTCACAAAAGCACAACAGCAAGACACAAGCAGGCAACGGCTAAGCTAGATTTCTACTTTTAAAAAAAATTTCCAAACAATATTTAAACTGTTGCATACCACATGGTGCAATGTGCCAATGTGTACTGATAAATCTTTAAACAGTGGGATGGGGAGAGTAACTATTCCTATGAAATGATATTCCAAGACAAGAATGAAGTATGCATTCAAAAAGACAAGAGTAAAACTTCACCTAATCTTCACACGTAACATTGGTCTTAAAATGAACAATGGTTTTAAAAGGGTACAATGTTAACAAGGAATTTCTACGAAAACCAAACAGCTTAATCAGGTAATATGTAGTTGGGAACAAGTCTTACAAGTCTTGCACGTTGCACGCACACACCTATCGTTTAACAGGCCACGCCACAAGGCAACAGGTGCTCTGTCTCTGAAATGCTATACCGATTCTCATGTCATGTGTTTTTTGCTCTTTTCTAATTGTAGACGTTACTACTAAAACAGTGTTGTTCGCTTTTCCCAGTTCCTATAACAACTCAGTATTTTAAAGCAATGGAAATTTTACTCGTTTTTTAAAACAGTTTGATTTAAAATTCAAAAAATTTGAGCGCAAATGCCCTGAACAATTGATATGCCGGATTCTTACGCAGTTATTTGTAAAAAATGAAAAACCTGCTACAACCGAGGCCAAACAAATACTGAAAATGTGGTGTCACCGCCAGACACCACACTTGCTAGGTGGTAGCCTTTAAATCGGCGGCGGTCCGTTAGTATACGTCGGACCCGCGTGTCGCCACTGTCAGTGATTGCAGACCGAGCGCCGCCACACGGCAGGTCTAGAGTGACTTTCTAGCACTCGCCCCAGTTGTACAGCCGACTTTGCTAGCGATGCTACACTGACAAATACGCTCTCATTTGCCGAGACGATAGTTAGCATACCCTTCAGCTACGTCATTTGCTACGACCTAGCAAGGCGCCATTACCAGTTATATTGAGATTGTAATTATGTACCGTCAAGAGCGATGTACACCAATTATGGATTAAAGTTAAGTATTCCAGCAGCAACGTACCTTATTGGCTATATTAATTACATTGTCCTGTTCCAGACCTCACGCCAGTTTGTGTGAGCTTAAACGCGTGCATTTCGGCCTCCTCTAGCTACACGGTGTTGACTCTTCTGCCAACACATCAGAAAAATACCCATTATTCAGAACTAAAATACCGGTATCTGTTTTAACGGTCGGTTTTTCCCACCCCTAGGTACGTTGACGACTCCTCCCATCGTATGGAGTCGTGGTGGGCAGCATCTCAGTGATTTCTTAAGACATACCAAAGTCTCTATGACAACACAAAATACTACAGACGTAGAAAAGGACCAACAGCTTGTAACCTCCCCCTCACTTACCGACCTTAATGACAGTGAAAAATTAAACCGCGTGTACCTAATTGGAATTTGGGAAAAGTAATCGTCACCGAAGTTTATCTGTCGGTAAAGAGGGAGGAAAGGGTTACATCTAAATGAAAGGAAAAATGCAAATGAAACTGGTGGAAATTAATTTTGAAAAGGGGTAAAGTTAATAAAGAAAGTAAATGTGCGGTCGTTACGTTAACAATTGGCGTTAATTAGATATTTGAGATTTCGGGGAAAATTACGGTCGCCAGTCCTATGGACAACTACTATAATAACTGAAAATGAAAGATTAATGCACATAAAATTAGCACTAAAAGCGTGGCAACTGAAGGTCGACACGTGCAGTGTGAAAACTGAATGTTTGTTAGAAGTAATAAATTTCGCTACACTCTGACTTAATTTAGCAAAAGAATTAATAAAACCGGAAAACTGAAAGTTAATTTAGTGACTGAAATTAATAGTGAGCTTTGTTTCTGAAGCACTACGAAATACAGTAAATTAAGGTTAGTCTTGGGCTACCGCAACAATCATTTCAAAAGCTACTTGAATCTACGCAATTTAGAAATAAGAGATTTAACTTTGAACTTGAATTAAATGATTCTGAACAATTAACAATAGTAAAATTTAGTACGTACCAAGCTGAGCTGCAGTCACAGGTAAGCTAAAATATGGTAACAAATCTCGCACTCTTAATTTCTGCTTGTGTAATCTAAATATTGTTGCCAGCTATGAATACTGTAAGTTAACTTTCAAATTAAAGCAGTGAAATGGAATGATATTACTTTAATGCTGGCGTATGAATTTCAACGACACTCGGGTTCATTCCAGAAAAGGAAGGGACCCTACTTGGTAATGCAATTGGGACAATAAGCAACAAAGTGTCATGCCAAGTTGCTGTATTTTTGTGATGCAACAGTTTTAAAAGCTGAGGTCTGCCATACAGTTCTAAAACTTTACGTGCTTCCAGTCTTCCTTGTTGGTTGATTGAAGGTTTGAAGCCGTCGTTCGAGGAGGTGGCGACAATCACTCATTGTCGGCCGTCGCTGTTGCAGAAGCTGGATGTTGGCGCGCCTCCTTCTCGACACGGTCACCAGACGAAACGGTCTCTTGATGTGAGCCAGCTAACGCTTCCCGTCCGCGACACCTTGTCAGAAACTATCATAGCAAGTCGAGCGGCGCAATTACATGCTGCCAAAGCCCGAAAGCGTGGCAACTCGCGGGAGCGTCACACAACACACCTCCTCCACTGCACTACTCCAGCCAGACTCCCTCTGCCCGCGCTCCACGCGGCAGAGTTAACACTCCCAAAGATCCTAAGCAGTTTGGTTCTCCACACGACCTATCGATACAGTCGTTCGATAGCATAGTTATCCCTAGGCCAGACCCAGCGTAAAAATACATATAATATTTACAAAACAAATCAATTATACATCGACATAAATCAAAAAATGGTTCAAATGGCTCTGAGCACTATGGGACTTAACATCTGTGGTCATCAGTCCCCTAGAACTTAGAACTACTTAAACATAACAAACCTAAGGACATCACACACATTTATGCCCGAGGCAGGATTTGAACCTGCGACCGTAACAGTCGCGCGGTTCCGGACTGAGCGCCTAGAACCGCGAGACCACCGCGGCCGGCGACCTAAATCCATATATATATATATATATATATATATATATATATATATATATATATATATATATATATATATATACACTCCTGGAAATGGAAAAAAGAACACATTGACACCGGTGTGTCAGACCCACCATACTTGCTCCGGACACTGCGAGAGGGCTGTTCAAGCAATGATCACACGCACGGCACAGCGGACACACCAGGAACCGCGGTGTTGGCCGTCGAATGGCGCTAGCTGCGCAGCATTTGTGCACCGCCGCCGTCAGTGTCAGCCAGTTTTCCGTGGCATACGGAGCTCCATCGCAGTCTTTAACACTGGTAGCATTCCGCGACAGCGTGGACGTGAACCGTATGTGCAGTTGACGGACTTTGAGCGAGGGCGTATAGTGGGCATGCGGGAGGCCGGGTGGACGTACCGCCGAATTGCTCAACACGTGGGGCGTGAGGTCTCCACAGTACATCATGTTGTCGCCAGTGGTCGGCGGAAGGTGGACGTGCCCGTCGACCTGGGACCGGACCGCCGCGACGCACGGATGCACGCCAAGACCGTAGGATCCTACGCAGTGCCGTAGGGGACCGCACCGCCACTTCCCAGCAAATTAGGGACACTGTTGCTCCTGGGGTATCGGCGAGGACCATTCGCAACCGTCTCCATGAAGCTGGGCTACGGTCCCGCACACCGTTAGGCCGTCTTCCGCTCACGCCCCAACATCGTGCAGCCCGCCTCCAGTGGTGTCGCGACAGGCGTGAATGGAGGGACGAATGGAGACGTGTCGTCTTCAGCGATGAGAGTCGCTTCTGCCTTGGTGCCAATGATGGTCGTATGCGTGTTTGGCGCCGTGCAGGTGAGCGCCACAATCAGGACTGCATACGACCGAGGCACACAGGGCCAACACCCGGCATCATGGTGTGGGGAGCGATCTCCTACACTGGCCGTACACCACTGGTGATCGTCGAGGGGACACTGAATAGTGCACGGTACATCCAAACCGTCATCGAACCCATCGTTCTACCATTCCTAGACCGGCAAGGGAACTTGCTGTTCCAACAGGACAATGCACGTCCGCATGTATCCCGTGCCACCCAACGTGCTCTAGAAGGTGTAAGTCAATTACCCTGGCCAGCAAGATCTCCGGATCTGTCCCCCATTGAGCATGCTTGGGACTGGATGAAGCGTCGTCTCACGCGGTCTGCACGTCCAGCACGAACGCTGGTCCAACTGAGGCGCCAGGTGGAAATGGCATGGCAAGCCGTTCCACAGGACAACATCCAGCATCTCTACGATCGTCTCCATGGGAGAATAGCAGCCTGCATTGCTGCGAAAGGTGGATATACACTGTACTAGTGCCGACATTGTGCATACTCTGTTGCCTGTGTCTATGTGCCTGTGGTTCTGTCAGTGTGATCACGTGATGTATCTGACCCCAGGAATGTGTCAATAAAGTTCCCCTTCCTGGGACAATGAATTCACGGTGTTCTTATTTCAATTTCCAGGAGTGTATATATATATATATATATATAGTAAAACAATTACAATATATAAAGACACAGAAATGTCATACGTTCATGTAACAAAATAAGGGCTGGCTGGCTCTGAGCACTATGGGACTTAACATCTTAGGTCATCAGTCCCCTAGAACTTAGAACTACTTAAACCTAAGGACATCACACAACACCCAGCCATCACGAGGCAGAGAAAATCCCTGACCCCGCCGCAAAATAAGGGAAAAATTTATAGTACAATAGATGGAAATAGGAGGATATGCATTTCCGGCGTTACAAGCTTCCCTTTACAGATGTGCTGGTTACGAGGAATACTGAGAACCATGCACACAGCGCCTATCGAAATCCGACACACGCCGACCGATACCTGCACAGATTGTCAAATCATTACCTGAGCCACTGGCTGGGGGAGGGGACCAAACAGCGGGATCGTCGGTCCCATCGGAGTAGGGAAGAATGGGGAAGGAAGTCGGCCGTGCCCTTCCGAAGGAACATCAGGGCATTTGCCGGAAGCGATTTAGGGAAATCACGCAAAACCTAAATCAGGATGGCAGGACGCGGGTTTGAACGGTCGTCCTCCAGAATGCGAGTCCAGTGTGCTAACCACTGCGCCACCCCGCTCGGTATTACCTGAGCCACAAAGACCGCTGCACCAGTTACATAAGAAGTGTCACTAAATCTAACACGGGTAAGTGTCACTTAGGAAATAGAAATATCGGTTACGGCCTTTCTGCCATACTTTCCCAGAGCGACGGACAGAACCGGGCGTATATTGAGCAAACACAGGGTAAAATCTACCAACCTATCAACAAGATCGAACAATGTCTAAAATCGTCGAAGGACAAAAGGGGCCAACTTGCAGTGTCAGCAATATACCGCACACCCTGAACATTTGGAAAAGTCTGTATGGGGATGACGGGACGACCAATCAACACCAGGATTCCGGAACACCGTAACGACATTCCAGGTTGGAACAGGTGGAAAAACTGGCCGTGGCGCTTCCGACGTTGTGTGCGACCGACCACGTAATAAAAGCCGCCGACGTGGAAGTTCTTGCTGTGGGAAAAAGCTACCACACCCGCAAGTTCGGGGAGGTCACAGATATTCAGTAACATGACAGCAGTTTCGAGAAGAAAGAGGAAAGCCTCAGACTAAACGGTTCCTGGGTTCCCGAGGTGCAGCGAACGACCGCTGCCGGAATCAAAGGAGAAATCCACAGCGGTAATCACCAGAGAAAAGTCCTCAGACGTTGGCCCGACAGCTACATACAGCCCCCGGCCGCGTGCTCAACTCCAGTCCACCATCAACAATGGAGTGAGAAACTGACAACGCCAGACACTCGCCGTGGCGGGGCGTCAGAAAAATTGTCAAACAAACGTCGGCCGAAGACACACGGACAGAAGTCTACAGGCAATACGTCGCTTACAATTTATTATGGATAATTAAACAGATCGTTTAAGGTGCAGTCCCGTGGTCCGCTTTCAGTGACAGCCGAAACATTCCGTCAGGGGAGGAGGATATTGGTTTGAATACCGCTCCTCTCCAAGGCATTCCCGAAGTACCTACAGTTACTCGGTTACAGCACTGCGCATAAATTAATTTGGCAACCAGTAAGACAGTGAAATTAAAAACTTGTAGAAAAAATGCAGATACGATATCAAAAGACTGAATCGGCGGAGGATTTCAAGATACTGTAAAATGAATGACACGGAAACTTAAAAGTAGAAGGTAGGTAAGAAACAAAAAAAAGCAATACGGAAAGCATAAAAATCATCCTGTATAACAATAAATACGCTTCTTTGTGACTGGGAGTAAAGTAGCCTAAGATCGTGTCGCAAACTGAGTGACTAATTGGTGAGCGTAATCCCTGCTCTCAACATGAGTTCATCCCGCGTTAAGTCGTAGGCAAGCAGAAAGGAAGTTATGAAATTCCCGCTGAGACAAAGCGCCGCTGCTATGAAGATTCCGTGGAACTGAGGCAGCAGTGTATTTGGCTAACATCTGCTTACGTTAAACCAATGGCTTTTTATCTGCTCAGATTAAAAGCACAAGCAGTATGAATAACTGCTACACGACTGGCTCTCTTTGCACACGACGCTCACAACCACTTGCAACACTGTGATCACGGACTGTAAGTCCCCACGTGTCCTGGCTGCCATACATTATCTGAAGAAGACGCCATGAGGATGTCTTCCATACGTCCCTGGCGGACGCTTGCAAGCAATATCTCCCCAGCGCCCTAGTCAGGAGCTGCTCTAAGACTTCGTAGTGTACAAGTTGTTGATAAGTCAGCCTTCTTGCCATGACTATATACTTTCTGTCATCAGCAAATGATACTAAGGATGCCTTCATGTGGTCTGCCAGTCCTGTGAGCCAGAGCTTCCTGTAAAGTAGCACGTCAACTACACGTGCAGCTATTTCCTTCATGTGGTGGTGTTATCGGTCTTCGCACTATAATGTCCTGAACTAATTACTTACCTGTTCTGTCCTTGCCTTACTCATGATCACAAAGTCGAGCGGTTTATTATAAGAAAAAATAATAAAGTTGAGAGGTGGGAGACAATAGAATCGTAGCGAATAGCTGTACAAGAGAATGGTAAATATCCAATTCAGAACCAGTCAGGAAACCCATGTAGATGCAGTAGACTCAAAGAGAGACACGTAAGAAATTTGTGAGGATTGCTACCCTTGCCGCAGTGTATTTACGGTGCTTTGAAACCCAGTATTACATGAAGAATCTAGACATACTGTCCTAATTTTCGCTCCCGCAGGGACCGTAAATGCAGTATTAGACTAATTACAACACGCTGAAAGACTTTTAAACGGTCAAAAGCGAATGGAACGGGTAGAAACTCTTACATGTGGTACCATACTGAGTAAACTCTGCCATATACTTCATAGCGGTTTGTGAAGTTTGCAAGGAGATGTCCGCAGCTCGTGGTCGTGCGGTAGCGTTCTCTCTTCCCGCGCCCGGGTTCCCGGCTTCGATTCCCGGCAGGGTCAGGGATTTTCTCTGCCTCGTGATGACTGGGTGTTGTGTGATGTCCTTAGGTTAGTAAGGTTTAAACAGTTCTAAATTCTAGGGAATTGATGACGTAAGATGTTAAGTTCCATAGTGCTCAGAGCCATTTGAACCATTTTTTGCAAGGAGATGTAGACTGAAAGACTTCTACACTGTATCGCAGGCGTTAATTTTACAAAGAAAACAAGTAACTGGGGTAGGGACATACTGGAAACCGGAGACCACGCCACGTGTTCGATCGATCTGAGGAAAGTAGGAGCTGCCAAAAGCGAAATAAAATATTGCAAGATGTAGAAAGTGTTGAGAAACGCGTACATTGTTTCGACGTTGATTGTGCAGCTTTAACAGACCAATCCTTAAATCCCAGTAGCGCCAATGCACATGGATTTCTTCCTCTATTACACAATGTGACCTTGACCGTTACCAAGATAACAATTGTACGTAATACCATGTTGTTCAGTTGACCAAGGTTTAGGAGAAACTCACTAAACGTAGATTAGTTGGTGAGATGACCGACTGATTGGCAATCACAAAACGGACGAAGTGAATCAGCTTTGCACCCGACATTTGCGACTCCACGGTGCTGTATCCAGCGATTCCGGTATCGACGCACAAATGGACTGCGCCTACTCGTCATCATCGATTTTGGTCCAAATATATGACATATACAGAGCTTCAACATACGTGACAATTCACAGAAATAGGATCTCCAAATGGCCAAGCGTTTAGGAAAAAATAGCATTTTTGGTGCGAGTCGTCCAAGATGGGAACGATTTACGTTAAGGTAGTTTCTTCGCTTCGTTTGGCGACGCGGCAAGAATGCAAAACGTTAACCCGAGGGTCGTGAGGTCAAATATGTACGCATACACTCTTTGTTACTTACTGTGCAAATAAACCGAAATATTGCTCAATATATTGTGTTAACGTTTGAACATGGTGTTATAGTCGGCGCACGAGTGATGGGACACAGCATCTCCAAGGTAGCCATGAAGTGGGGATTTTCTGATACGACCATTTCACATGTGTACCATGAATATCAAGAATCAGGTGAAACATTAAATCTCCGATATTGCAGCGGCCGGCAAAAGATCTTGCAAGAGCGAGGCCAACGACGACTGAAGAGAATCGTTCAACGTGACAGAAGTGCAACCCTTCCGCAAATTGCTGCAGATTTCGTTACTGGGCCATCTAAAAGTGTCAGCGTGTGAACCATTCAACGAAACATCATAGATATGGGCTTTCGGTGCGGAAAGCCCATTCGTGTACCCTTGATGACTGCACGTCGTAGCTTTACGCCTCGCCTGGGCCCATCAACACCATCACTGGACGTTTGAAGACTGGAAACTTGTTGCCTGGTCGAACGAATCTCGTTTCAAATTGTATCGAGCGGACGTGTAGGAGTATGGAAACAACTCCATGAATCCAGCAGGGGATTATTCAGGCTGGTGGAGGCTCTGTAATATGCATTCCGACGTACTTGGGCAATTCCAGCAATACAATGCGACACCCCACACGACGAGAATTGCTGGCTCCAGAAACACTCTCCTCAGTTTAAACACTTCCGCTGGCTACCAAACTCCCCACACATGAGCATATCTGGGAAGCCTTGCAACGTGCTGTTCAGAAGAGCTCTCCACCCCCCTGTACTCTTACGGATATATGGACAGCCCTGTAGGATTCATCGTATCAGTTCCCTCCGGCACTACTTAACACATTAGTCGAGTCCATGTCATGTCATGTCGTGTCGTGTTGCGGCACTACTGCGTGCTCGTGGGGGTCTACAATATATTAGGCAGATGTACCAGTTTCTTTGGTTCTTCAGTGCACTTCATTTTGACAAATCAGCTCCGTGAAATATTTGTAGTCTTAAGCTCTTTCTAGTTGCAAGCTACAGAAGAGTAGTGATAGCTCCGTAAATACTTCATAGAATGAGAAATAGTTCATAACTTTCAGATTTCAGCGTTATCTGCAGGTATGAAACTTCCTGGCAGATTAAAACTGTGTGCCCGACCGAGACTCGAACTCGGGACCTTTGCCTTTCGCGGGCAAGTGCTCTACCAGGAGAGCTTCTGTAAAGTTTGGAAGGTAGGAGACGAGATGCTGGCAGAAGTAAAGCTGTGAGTACCGGGCGTGAGTCGTGCTTCGGTAGCTCAGTTGGTAGAGCACTTGCCCGCGCAAGGCAAAGGTCCCGAGTTCGAGTCTCGGTCGGGCACACAGTTTTAATCTGCCAGGAAGTTTCATATCAGCGCACACTCCTCTGCAGAGTGAAAATCTCAATCTGCAGGTAGTTTGATTTCCTCTACACCTTGCAAAATCACACAGTATAGCAGCACAGTGGTGCAAGGCACATTGTAGTTGGAGAGCAATGACGCAGAAGACTGGACGGACGGAGTGACTAACACAAAGGGCAGTTCTTGTTTTGGTTCTGTACTTTTCTACACAAATTTACAAATGCATCGGAAGGGAAAGAAACGGTTTATAACGGGGAGAGAAAAAGAGGAATCCGACAAGAAGTTTGATGTGATGCATAATGTCAATGGGAGTGTTCCGCCTTTTAATGACACTATACGTTTGAGGAAGATCGGTGCAATTATTGAGACCCAAAATATCGCTTGTGATCTCGCTCGTACTCCAGCAGAGTATGCAATTTGTGCTGATAGACTGCCCGAGGAAAACCAATTAGGCAGCTTTGGCAAATGGACTGAATTCTCTTTCAAGAAGTACATGCAACACTTTGAGCGACCCCATCCCCAAGAGAGCGTCTTCAACACTACCTGCAGCTACCTGATTTCCGAAGTGGAAAAAATACGGAGTCAACCACAGCAGAATTCACAAAAGTTGTACTTGATGCTCTTGATGAAGATGAGTGTGTCACAGACATATTTTTGGATCTTTCTCAGGCCTCTGAAACAGCTGACCACAAGATTCTATTAAATAAATTAGAAGCATTAGGAATAAGAGGGGCAGCTAATGACTGGTTTCGATCATACCTAGCAGATAGGGTACAAAGAGTAGAGATAACACATACTTCAAATAGATCCAAACGTTTAGTAAACACTTACCAGAACTGAAAAACATTAATATAGGGGTTCCGCAGGGTAGCACATTAGGACCAATATTATTCTTGATATACATCAATGACTTTCCCAGTAGTGTTACCCATGGTGAAAAAATTCTCTTAGTTGACGACAGCAATATTAAAGTCAGTGAGAAAACAAGAGAACTCCTTGCTGAGAAACTAAATGAAACTCGCAAGGAAGTTTATTATTGGTCAATATGCAATAAAGTGACACTGAACATAAATCTAATGCCATGAATTTCAGTTTGAAGAGGAAAAATGACAATGTTAAATTAAATGTAGATGGCACCTCTATAGACTGTGTAACAAATGCAAAATTTCTAGGATTGAATATAGATTCTCAGTTGAAGTGGTATGAACACACAAAGATACTTGCAAACAGAAGGTCATCAGCAACTTATGCCCTTACGATCTTATCATCAGTGTGTAACATTCAGTGTCATTTAGTAACATATTTTTCATATGTACACTCAATTCTTAGCTATGGCATTCTTTTTTGCGAAACAAATGCACAAAATATGAACACAATTTTCAAACTCAAGGAAAGAGCCGTAAGAATAATAACCAAAAATACTAGTCGAGCTCATTGTAAAGATCTGTTCAAAACACTGGGGATTTTAACTGCTCCATGTGAATACATTTGCCAGTCAGTTGTACACATCAAAAATAACATTGGTAATTACTGCACAAACAGCTCTGTCCACAACCATGCAACAAGAGTTCAACTCACATTTACCAAGAAAAAATAAACATAAAACTCAAAACAGCATTTTCTACCAAGGAATAAAACTGTACAATAAATTAACAAAAGAGATTAAAGAAATTGCAAAAATACACTTATTTAAAAAGGAAGTTAAAAAGTACCTGTAATGCAATACATTTTAATACATTGAACGATTACTTCGATAAAACAGAGTAGGGGTTTGATGAAAAAATGTTAGACGAATAAATAATAATAATAATATTAATGATGATGATGATGATGATGATGATGATTACGATTATAAAACATCCAACATTCCACATAATACCTTCACTTTACGTTTTTTCTTTCTTTTTTCCTTTCTAGAGATACTTACCCCCAAGCTATGCATAGCACAATACTAATACCTCTTCCACTTTCTGAGCTCAACATCTCACTCATTATGGAGGGATGCAGACTCAGTTTTTCAAAATAGCGAATGGGAAGCTGCGGAACAGAAAATGGCTCACAGATCACGTGTGTGTGTGTGTGTGTGTGTGTGTGTGTGTGTGTGTGTGTGTGTGTGTGTGTGTGTGCGTGTGTGTGCGCGAAGAGAGTGAACTGTTATGAAACAATGTGCGTATAGTGTGTGCAGTGGCTGATATGAAATATGAATGAGCAGTGTGGCATTACATTGTTTAATAAGTTTTTTTTTAAAAAGTCTAGTATACCAGGAGTAAACCTAATGATTGTTTAACTAGAAGTCTGTAAATACATATGTATACGAATTATCTTATTTTAAATTGGTCTAAAATTGTAAATATTTTGACATGTCCTGTATCCTTGTAAAAATATCTACGGATGAATAAAGCTGCTACCGCTACTACTACTACTACTACTACTACTACTACCCGACTCTCACAGACAACACACGCCTCACCATTTACTTTCACGAGCTCTAACCTAAGTAACTCTTGAATTTAGCAAAAGCATCATAAAGATTTCATGCAAGATACAAGGTGCAGCATCGTTCGTGGCATGCGAGAAGGTAATTGTGCAGCGAATGAAGAGGTGTAATAAAAACCTTCACTTTTATAGAAAGGTAACTATAATATGAGACAAGCAAGAGGTTTACACGCGGTATAAACCTGTACTTGCAGCTTTATGATGCCTTCAAGTTTCTGTGTCAGTCTATGAACTCTGACTGCCCAACTTGCCACAACAGGATCCTAAAACTCGTGTGTGGTTTATTGACTTACGTGAACCTGCAGACAAAGTCACATAGAACAATCATACACAGCTGTTTGATATCTGATGTCGATTAATTTTTGTATTTTGAGACAACGACAGTTTGAGACGCGGCATAATTGTAGTCTCAGTGTCAACACTCAGCTTGGTTGCACAAAGAAATGTGCACGTTCGACTCAGTTACAGCACATCAGTAAGGGCTGTAAGGGCTGACACGTCGTAGATTGGGGAACAATGCGGGAAAACAGTGAATCAAAGCCGTCTTAAGGAGAATCCATGCGACAGCCAAATCTGCAGCTCAACATCGCTATAATCACGCCTGTTGCGACGCTAGACTTCGGATAAATAGGGTCAGGCCTAAATCGTTCCGATGATCTGAAAAAGGCGTGGTGGGAAAATCATATTGGTTTCGCGGAGGAGTGAAACAATTCCTTACAAACTAAAAACTATAGGAAAACGGTGTTTACTAATCACCAAACATACCCATGCTGTTAACGTATAATGGCTACCTGCTACTTACAATATACTTAACTGAGGGAAGATTGTGTTTCCTTAGCTATTTTTGTATCACTGGAAGACTGAACGTTTTGCAGAGAAATACGCCTTCGACCAGGGCCTAAAGCCCATCAAGGATGCAAACACCGGCCGAAAACCTGCACTGTACGATCAAAAGCCCCTATGCGGGCGACGTGTCAAGGTCTTTAACAGGTACATAGTAGAATTTTCTACTGCCATGTAGAAGTACCTTGACGCTACCGAATTTTCTGAGGGTAAAGAGAAACTTTGTTTCGACAGCTCTTTGTCGGATCTACTGTCACACAGTCATTGCTGCTTAAGAGAGCATCCATCAGTTCTACGCGGCCGCAGCGAGCTATAAGTTAATGGCGCTACGCATTGTCCTCACTAATAAACAGTCTTGAGATATTTGGGGTGAGGTCGGTAGCTTAATGTGCCAAACCATGTAAGTAGATTTTGCAGCACCAGTTAATAGCCAGATGGAGAGATTCGACTGTTTTCAATGAAAGACAGTGGCTTTCCTACCTTAGGATATGAGTCATCGTCTTGAATGTTGCACTTTCGACAACACCAACGGAAGACACTACCGCTAACATCGAAGCTGGAGTCCTTTCTTCTTTACCTAATCCAGCTGCGGATGAAATACACATTGAATCAGCCAGCACATTGCTAAGGAGCAAATCGCCTAGCAGTAAGTTATCGAATGGTAAAATGAAATCTCGACGGGAAAGATATTCTAATTCTTCCAACCGATAAGGGCAATGCTGCAGTGGTAATGAAGAAAGAAGCGTACTGCAGAAAAATTTGGGACATGTTTGAACCTTTAAGGAAGAGAGGGTTTAAGAGAGGGTGTGATACTACATATCATATCGGAATGCTTGTGCTTCATTGTGGCCGAAAGCGGTGACTGGTCTGCCAGGACTAACACCGTGGCAGAGCAGACCAGTGGTAGGCCGGTTGCAGGCACTGACGATTTTTTGCGCCGCCATCAGAATCAGAAATGTAGCGTTCACACACGCGGCGGTAACATCTCCATCGAAGTCGTACTAGTCGGACAATTATTGGCAGTGTCTTTCATCACCAAATCGGATGCAGTAATTTGACTTTTATTTAAACTACTTATCCCACAAACTCTTGTTCTAAATGAACAGAGCGGTTTATTGTTATTACGTCGGCGAATGGAAAGGAGAAAAACAATCAGCTAACCTGGGTGAACCAAATCAATGAAAGAAGAGGGGGGAAAGGGGGAGATTGGAGCTTTCTATACTTTGTTTAAAGAGTGGAGGTAGGATGGTACGAAACTCTTCCATTACTTCAGAATGTCGGCGACTTTCTTTGACAGAGTCCATGGGCGGTTGACACATCACAAAAATTCCAAAATGTGGAATTGTATTGAACCTATGGAAACGCTTGCAGTAACACTATAGTCAGTTTGAGATAATATTTTTCAGAGTAGTTTTAAAGGTAACTGTATATTGATACAATTCTGAAAAAAACATACAAAATACCTGTATTACCAGACATCTGTAGATACAAGTACACTTTAATGCACAATATGCAATTACAGGTTGGTATCCGCTGTACTAGATAAGTCATAGAAATTTACTGAGGAACTTATTTCACAGTCTTCTTCACCAAAACACTCAGCAAAATTTTCGCAGTAGTTTTCCATTTTGTTGTTTGTGAGTTAAAAGCATGGAGGATGCAGTTCACTTAAGGTAAGAACTGAGGGAATCGATGGTATGTATTAAGATTGGATTTGCGAAGATAGTGAGGGATACAAAGCCAGGGTTTTCAATGTTGGATGAGTATGTCTCGGCTGGGATGGTGGAGCAAGCAGTTCATTTTAAGGTGAAACTGAGGGAGTCGTAGGTAGGAATAAGATACGTAATGTGGAGTATGAGACTCAGGCGAAGTCATAGGAGTTGTGAAAGGTTGTTGATGTGGCTGTGCATTGGTCTCTGGTTACACATAGTATGTCGTTAATTTGTTCTCTTGCTAGAACTTGCAAACGGTGTATGTAGATAGTGAAGACATGCAACCTTCTGATTCTTAATACTGTACATGACTCAAAGACCCTTCATTTGAAATTGAAACCATGCATTACCATAAAAATTCTCAGTATGAGGCAGTAGACTGTGGTACAAAGACATTTTGGAGTTTGGTTTCTCAGATTCTCTTTTTTCCAATACCTTTAAAACCCTCAAACGTATTTCGTCTATTTTCCTAAGTTTCCTTCGTGGATGAATAGTGGAAAGAGATTCCCAGACGAACATCATGCCAACGTTTCTGTAGTGTCTTGATCCTTGGATACGTCAAACATTTTATTCCAGTCTTTTCTTGAATTAATTACATTAAAATGTTACTATCTATACCTCCATTATTCACGTCTGCAATCGAAAAGAACAGATAACAGCTGTTTACGCTCACGAATGCATACGCGACACTGAAGAAAGCAGCTTCCGACGGTAGATAAACCACTGTGTGTGTAAACCTCTCTTGTCTCGAACTTCCTGTGACGGTATAACTACTGTCGGCGCCAGTGGCAGGCGGCGGTAGCACAGCAACCGCCGGTGACAAGTTTAGCGCCCTTTTCTTCCGCTTAGTGTCCAAGCTGTAGTTTACATCACTGCCCTACTGTTGGAACGGCGGCGACTGTCAACTTCTTATGGAGAAAAACGCGCCGCGTGTGTAGGGCTCTCGGACGTACTTCTGTCAGGTTCAAACGTCAAAGCAGAAGTGATGTCAGTCTGCCGTCAACGTGCAGAAAGCGCTGATTTATATTTCTCGAGTTTGCGTATTTGCAGCGCAATTCATTGGAGATACAATAAAGTACCATTAGTCAGATTAAAGAGGAAATCAATATGATTCTGTCGGTATGCAGGTATGGTCTGGAGATTTTTAATAACATTTATACGTAAAAATTTGTAGGTGTGGCTGGTGATAACATGACGTCATTAAGTGATAAAGATGCAAGATGCTTCCGGGAGAAGAGCGCAGACAAAATGAAAGGTCAGTGGCCATCAATTTTTCGAAATTGGAGAGGCAAGACCTATACTTGTCTGAGCAGTGACCCAGCCTCTCGATTCTCACAGAAAACATGTTTTGCATTGTTGATCGCGATGCTTCAAATATTTCACGAAAGTGTGGTGGAGACTTACGGCTATTCAGCACAAATTCGAAGGACCAACAGCAGCTAATATGAAACTTCCTGGCAGATTAAAACTGTGTGCCGGACCGAGACTCAAACTCGGGACCATTGCCTTTCGCGGGCAAGTGCTCTACCATCTGAGCTACCCAAACACGACTCACACCCCGTCCTCACAGCTTTACTTCTGCCGGTATCTCGTCTCCTACCTTCCAAACTTTGCAGAAGATCTCTCCTACGAACCCTGCAGAACTGTGGCTAAGCCATGTCTCCGCAATATCCTTTCTTTCAGGAGCGCTAGTTCTTCAGAGTTAGCAGGAGAGCTTCTGAAAAGTTTAGAAGGTAGGAGACGAGATACTGGCAGAAGTAAAGCTGTGAGGACAGGGCATGAGTCGTGCTTGGGTAGCTCAGTTGGTAGAGCACTTGCTCGCGAAAGGCAATGGTCCCGTGTTTGAGTCTCGGTCCGGCACACAGTTTTAATCTGCCAGGAAGTTTCATATCAGCGCACACTCCGCTGCAGAGTGAAAGTCTCATTCTGCCTACAGCAGGAGAAGTAAGGGAAATCCCTTGTTCAAGTGGTAAAGTGTACATGGGAACTATAAAAGAAAGGCGTTACCACTCACCTTAAGAAACACAAGAGCATCTGTCCTGGAGACAACGTGGATAAATTATGCACTGCAGCTGCGGAACCAACGAATTTGCTTCTCCTGTACAAACCCAGTCACTCGAAGAAATTCAGCACTACCTGTCTGACCAGGGCGTAACGGCTGTTCATAGGGTTATGAAAAGGGTTGACACGAACATCATTCCAACCCGCACTGTCTTCTTGACATTTGACAAAGTTCAACTCCCATCGAAAATCAAAGCAGGCTATGAGATAATTTCCGTTCGCCCTTACGTCCCAAACCCTACGCGTTGCTATCGATGTCAGCGGTTCAATCACACCAGCCAGTCCTGTTCCAATCCGGCCAAATGTGTTACGTGTGGCAAGGATGCCCATGAGGGTGCTTGTCCACCTCCATCCCCTCGCTGCATCAACTGTATGGGTGACCACGCTGCTTCCTCTCGAGATTGCCCCGTTTTTAGGGACGAAAAGCTCATCCAGGAAATAAGAGTGAAGGTGTCGACCATTGCTGCTCGAAAATTATTCGCCAGTCGACAGCCCACCGTGCCTCAGACGGGAAAATACAGCACTGTCCCTGCTTCTCCTCGGCCAACAAAGGAGGCGGCCACGCAGACTTGCGACCTCACCTTTAGTACCACGGTCGTCAGATCGGCCAGCGCAAAGATCGCCCGTTCAACCTCACCTCTTTCGCCTGCCCACTCTATGGCTCACCCTTCGTCGGGTTCTGCTAAATCTCGAGCCCAAAAGTCAGACGCCAAGTCTTCGAAAAAAGAGCATACTCGTGAAGAGTTTTTACGTACCGCAACTTCACAACCATCGGTTCCTCCTTCATCTAAACATCATACTTCCAAGAAGGCTACAAAGAAACACAGTTCCTCTCCTTCTCCGCCAAGGCGAGTCCCATCTACAGCACCACCTGGCGGAAATCGCCCTCGGCCGTCTTCTGTGTCGCCGAGGCGCACTGCTGGTGGCCGGTCAACCGGCCGATCGCTGGTGGCAGGAGCTGCTCCTGACCAACCTATGGATCAGGATCTTCTGCCTTCGACTGAATGCCATTCCATGCTGCCGGTCGCAAGCTCTGAGCAGTCGTTGAGTTGACAGCAACCATGGTCACATTCCTCCATTTTCTGTTCACCCTATGTCCATTATCCACTGGAATATCCGCGGCATTCGAGCCAATCGGGATGAATTGTCGATCCTCTTACGCTCCCACTCGCCGGTCATCTTCTGTCTTCAGGAAACAAAGCTGCGTCCCCATGACCACTTTGTTCTCCCTCATTTTCAGTCCGTCCGATATGACCTCCCCTCTGTTGAAGGCACTCCAGCCCATGGAGGACTCATGATTCTTCTCCATGATACTCTCCATTATCACCCAATCCCCTTAAACAGTTCCTTCCAAGCTGTCGCCGTCCGTCTTTCCCTTTCTGGATACACGTTCTCTCTTTGTACGGTATACATTCCATCGACCACACCAATGGCACGAGCTGATCTCCTTCATCTTCTTGGTCAGCTTCCACCCCCCTATTTGCTGGTTGGGGACTTAAATGCCCACCACCCGCTTTGCGGATCTCCACATCCTTGTCCACGTGGCTCACTATTGCTAGACGTCTTCCACCAAGCGGATCTAGTTTGCCTCAACACTGGAGTCCCCACATTTTTGTCTGCCTCCACGACAAATTTATCTCATTTGGACCTTGCGGTCGGTACTGTTCCGCTAGCTCGGCGCTTCGAATGGTTCGCCCTTGATGATACACACTCGAGTGACCACTTTCCATGTGTCCTTAGACTGCAGCCTCAACTGCCATATATGCGCTCGCGACGCTGGAAGTTTGCCCAAGCCGATTGGACACTTTTTTCGTCTCTAGCGACATTCGATGACCGTCACTTTCCCAGCGTCGACGATGAGGTCACACATATTACCGACGTTATTCTTACAGCTGCGGAACGTTCAATACCACGCACCTCCGAATTGCCCCGGCGCCCCCCAGTTCCTTGGGGGAACGAGGCATGCCGTGACGCAATACGTGAGCGGCGACGTGCTCTTCGCATTTTCCGTCACCATCCAACTTTGGCCAACTGTATCCGATATAAGCAGCTCCGTGCGCGATGCCGTCGCGTCATCCGCGATAGCAAGAAGGCAAGCTGGAAATTCTTTATTAGCTCATTTAACACCTTCACTCCCTCCTCGGAAGTTTGGAGTCGGCTTCGACGGTCCTCAGGCGCGCCTAGTTTCTCCCCGGTCTCAGGGCTCACTGTCGCGCATGATACCTTAGTGGACCCCGTCGCAATTTCTAACTCATTGGGTCAGCACTTTGCTGAGATTTCGAGCTCTTCAAATTACCCGCCAGCGTTTCTCCCGAAGAAACGTGCAGCGGAAGTGCGACCTCTTGCTTTCTCCTCTCAAAATCACGAAAGCTACAATACTGTTTTCTCCATGCGGGAACTCCAACATGCCCTCTCTTCTTCTCGCTCCTCCGCCCCAGGACCGGATGGTATCCATGTCCAAATGTTGCTGCATTTATCAACCCATAGTCTGCGTTACCTCCTTCACCTTTATAATCGAATTTGGACCGACAGTACCTTCCCCAGACGATGGCGGGAAGCTATTGTCGTTCCCGTTCCGAAACCTGGAAAGGACAAACATCTCCCCTCTAGCTATCGCCCCATTTCTCTCACGAGTAGTGTCTGTAAGGTTTTGGAGCGTATGCTGAATTACCGTTTAGCTTGGTGGCTGGAATCCCGCAGTCTTTTAACACCAGCCCAATACGGATTCCGAAAGCATCGTTCTGCAGTTGACCATCTTGTTGCTCTCTCCACTTATATCATGAACAATTTTCTCCGGAAACGCCAAACGGTAGCAATATTTTTTGATCTGGAGAGAGCATACGATACCTGTTGGAGGACAGGCATCCTCCGCACACTGTTCTCTTGGGGCTTTCGAGGCCGGCTGCCCCTTTTTCTTCGCGAATTTATGGCAGAGCGCACATTTAGGGTGCGGGTGAACACTACTCTCTCCCGTACTTTCTCCCAAGAAAACGGGGTACCCCAGGGCTCCGTGCTGAGTGTTGTACTGTTTGCCATCGCCATAAATCCAATTATGGATTGTCTCCTTCCTGATGTCTCGGGCTCCCTCTTTGTGGACGATTTTGCGATCTACTACAGCTCTCAACGGACCAGCCTTCTTGAAAGACGTCTTCAAGGATGTCTCGATCGCCTCCACTCGTGGAACATCGAAACCGGCTTCCGTTTCTCACCCAGTAATACCGTTTGTGTTAATTTTTGGCGACGTAAGGAGTTTCTTCCGCCCTCCTTACATCTAGGTCCTGTCAATCTTCCGTTTTCCGACGTCGCTAAATTCTTGGGTCTTATGTTTGACAGAAAACTGTGCTGGTCCTCCAACGTTTCCTATCTTTCGGCTCGCTGTCTGCGTTCCCTTAACACCCTCCTTGTCCTGAATGGTACCTCCTGGGGAGCGGACCGAGTGGTCCTTCTCCGCCTTTATCGCGCCTTAGTGCGCTCGAAATTGTATTATGGAAGCATAGTCTACTCCTCTGCTCGGCCGTCTATTCTTCGGCGTCTCGACTCTATCCACCACCGTGGATTACGTTTAGTGTCTGGAGCTTTTTACACCAGCTCTGTGGAAAGCCTTTATGCTGAGACTGCTGAACCTCCGCTGTCCAATCGGCGGGCAGTCCTTCTGAGTCGTTATGCTAGCCATCTGTCTTCCATGCCTGCTAATCCAGCCCATGACCTTTTTTTCGACGCCTCCTTTGATGTAGGGTATGCAGGCCGCTCCTCCTCCCTACTACCCCCGGGAGTCCGCTTCCGACAACTGCTCCATTCTCTTTCCTTCCGCTTTCCCAAAACCTTCTTGACAACTTGGGGTACAGCACCGCCTTGGCTCCGTCCCCGGATCTACTTGCTCCGTGACCTTTGTCAATTTCCCAAGGATGGTACCCCTACACTTGTTTACCGTCGGGCATTTGCTGCTCTATGTGCACAAATGACGGACGCCACATTTATTTACACCGACGGCTCGAAAACATCGTTAGTTGTAGGGAGTGCCTATATTGTTGGCGACACCCCAAATCACTTTCGGCTTCCCGACCAGTGTTCGGTTTATACTGCGGAGCTTTACGCTGTTCTCCAGGCTGTCCACTACATCCGCCGCCATCAGCGGATACAGTACGTAATCTGCTCAGATTCTCTCAGCTCTCTCCTCAGTCTCCAAGCTCTTTACCCTGTGCACCCTCTGGTCCACCGGATTCAGGACTGTCTGCGCTTGCTCCACCTGGGGAGCGTATCGGTGGCGTTCCTCTGGCTCCCGGGACACGCTGGTATCTGTGGGAATGAGGCGGCCGATATAGCGGCCAAGGCTGCAGTCTCTCTTCCTCGGCCAGCTATTCAGTCTCTTCCGTTTACCGATCTACGGAGCGGTTTATGTCGCAAAGTTGCTCATTTATGGCATGCGCATTGGTCAAAACTTCCCCATAATAAATTGCGGGAAGTGAAAGCCCTTCCTTGCGCTTGGACCTCTTCCTCCCGAACGCGTCGTCGGGAGGAGGTAATTTTAGCTAGACTCCGGATAGGGCACTGTTGGTTGGTTGGTTGTTTCGGGGAAGGAGACCAGACAGCGAGGTCATCGGTCTCATCGGATTAGGGAAGGACGGGGAAGGAAGTCGGCCGTGCCCTTTGAAAGGAACCATCCCGGCATTTGCCTGGAGCGATTTAGGGAAATCACGGAAAACCTAAATCAGGATGGCCGGACGCTGGATTGAACCGTCGTCCTCCCGAATGCGAGTCCAGTGTCTAACCACTGCGCCACCTCGCTCGGTAAGGCACTGTCTTTTTAGCCATCGACATCTTTTAAGCGGCGATCCTCCCCCACTCTGTCCCCACTGCTCTCAGCTGTGGACGGTAAGACACCTTTTAATTGAATGCCCCTATTTTAATCCGTTACGCTCCCGTCTACAGCTATCGCCTGATCTATCGTCGATTTTAGCAGATGACACGCGCTCAGCCGACCGCGTTCTCCAGTTTATTAGTGACAGTGAAATGACGTCAGTCATTTTAAGCTTTTTTTGGGGACAACCAACCCCTTTCTGTAGTGGATTTTTAAGCATTCCTTCTGCTTTCAGTTTCTCAAATTTTGTGACATTGTTCCCATTGCTGCTGGTTTTAAATTTCGGTTTTTTACTGTTTCCTAAGTCACGGGCTGGGCGCTAATGACCATAGAAGTTTTGCGCCCTAAAACCAAAAACAAAAAAAAACAAAAAAAACCCAGTCACTACTATGATGCGATGTACATAGAGGCCACAGAAATTCAAAAGCACAAAAACAAGTTTAACATAAAACACAGACATATTGAAAACATGCACGTTGTCGGTCTGAATACTAAATAAAGCAAACAGAGTGAAGCCTTTCGCACAAGCGTCGGCACGACTCTACGATCTTACTGTTGTGTGGTGACATACACAGACCGTTGCATGGATACATGTAAACAGATCGGCTTGTCGAGCTTGTTAGAGATTTTATCTGCTTTCTGAGTCATTGTGGAGTCTGGTAATGAGTCCGGCACTAGAAGACGAAGTGCTAGGCAGATAGATGTATGTTGGACGACGAATTAACATCCACAAAACAAAAATCACGAAGGGCACAAATACCGACAATGAAAGCCTGCACTGTAAGAGAATGTAGTCTTGCTGTCAGGTAGGTAACGTTTATAGATATCTGCATACTATCTTTATAGGCACTTTTTGTAGTTTTTTGACAATGGATGGTAACAGGAGAAGACACATCGCAAAATGAAGGTATGCCACTACGCGCCGCAAGCGCGTCTCCAGACAGTACAGTTTGGTGGGAGCCTACATCGGCATCTCGCGGATAATTTACGTGTGTAAGTTATAGCGGACAGTCAGATGAAGCAAATTGTCTGCATTCGTTGCAGGGTCATGATGCAAAATAAATTTCGCTGAGTAAACCTGGCGTTCTGGGCAAGGTTCCAGAGGACCTCTTGTGTGGACAACAGTGGCCGAAAGGCTGGTATTGTTCGGCGACAATTACTTCGATATAAGATGCGACACTGAAAAGGAAAATTTTATTTTAACCTGTCGCTGATCATATTTCTTACAATATTGAGACCCTTTGTTCGAGTTGCAGTGGAAAGTTGTCAGATTGAGCAGGCATATGACTTTACATCACGCGTCGGTTTCCGAGGAATGTTTTCAGAACGAATTTGCAGACGGATGTGTGTCTTATACCGTTTTATATCGTGTCATTAGATTTTAGAACGAGAAAACAGCCTTTATCAGATTCCAGCTCTTCCTATTTGTACTAAATATTCGCTTTGAGCGCTACAACAGATATGTGTCTCTACTACGCCTTGTTTTCCGCACATTTATCACTGAAGTTTCACTCCTCCTCGAACGTCCTAAGTCTTCAAACTGCTACGGAGTGAGATTCAGCAGTGTTCTAACTTCTAGGTTCGAGTGGAACTGAATTCAAATACGTGTAGAGTGGCCAGTTCTTTGATCGTCCGCCTGTGCTGTTTATCCTTCTGTAATGACTGCGACGATGGCATCTCCTTCGCTGCCCTCCTCGTTGATTTAACGTCAAAGTACACTCCAAAACTCACCTGTACTGATGGACAGGGACCGCCGAGCTTTCGTGCGGAAGGTGGTTTTAAAAAATCCCATGAAATCAGTGAAATGAATCACCCGTGATATCCAAAGTGCTAACAGCCTAACAGGTAGCACAATATGGATGTGCGTACGGAGTTAAGAAGAAAGGGTGAAATGGTCGAGCAGCTCCTCATAAGCCGCAGTTTTTGCAGTGAAAGGTAAGCGACTGTCTAGCTGGTATAAAGAGGGGCGTCACTAGACAGTGGACGACTGAAACTAGTGATACGGGAGTGATGAGTTTTACTCTGTCATGATCGAATAGTCTGGGTTTGGCGAACACCTGGAGAACGTTACCTGGCCAACAATGAAGTACGGAGGGGGTGGTCTTACGGTACGCGGGTGTTTTGAGCCGTTACGGTGTCGTCTTAATATTATTACTGTTATTAAGGGAACACTAAATGCGGAATGATATGGACACATCTTACAGCATTGAGTACTGCGAACAATTGGGAGATGATGCCTGGTTGCATCAACATGACAACGCAGTCTGTCACAAAGCAGTGTCTGTGAGGAAGTGGTTTGTGGCAGCAACATATGAAATGGACTGGCCTGCCTAGAGTCCCGATCTGAACCCATTGGAATACCTTTGGAATGAGTCAGAACATTGTCTTCGTTGCAGACCCCAGCATCCAACATTTGGTTTCTGCTCTTGAGGAAAAATAGGGTGCCATTTCGCCATAGACATTCAGACACTGTATCCCTACCAGAGTTCAAGCAGTCATAAAGGCGATCGGTGGATGTAAGTTAATTTTGTGTAACATGCTAGTAGTTCGAAAGCGCCACAATGTTGATATTTACGGTAATACTCAACGAATGGCAGCACTATCCATCACCACTTGTTATTGAGAATGTGCTGTCTATAGGAAGAAAAACGTTGTCCGCATTTATCCACTAAAGACGAAGTAATCTGAGAATGTATTGACTTAAATAGCCGTAAGTGTGTACCTTATAGCTCCGTTCTCGTTTATGGTAAAGATTTTTTACTTGGATTTTAAAGGGTGTTTTCAAAACGCATTGTGTGGCTTCAATAAAATATTTCAAAATAGTGGGTTTAGCCATTTTTAATGGGTAAGATGCCACTTCCCTAAAAATGAAAGAGTTATTTTATGTGTGGCTGATAACTTCAGAAGAGTAGCGTGGTGTAAAGGGTAGGTACGTATTTTAATTACTTACGACTGCTATTAAAATATGTAAAGAGTACATTTAAACTTGAGAATTGGTTTCTGCTTTAAGTATACAGCATAAAGTACCTTACATGTAAACCTTTAATTCAATTTTACAGTACGTATCATGTCTCGTCAGTACGAGAGAAAAACAAATAGAGCTTCATGGTCAGAAACTAGTCTCCTACAGGCTGCAGAAGACGGCAATAGTGGGATTACACTGAAATTCTACCAAATACAACACAGAACACTGAACACTGAAGTGGAGAACGGAAACACAAAAATTTAATCTAAGGTACATGTAAAATTATAATCGTAAAATCAACACTAGCGCTACCTTTGTCATTATTATAGAGTACAGACCCTGCTATGTTAGTAAAAACAAAATATTAATAGTAATTCGTATTGGAAACTACTGCTGGACGCCTTGGTGATGAAAGTAAACGCAAACTTTTGAACTAAATGAGACAACTGCAAGATACTGGACATCCATCGTCGCCAATTCGGCGTTTAGCGTATTTATTGTAGCACAAAAATGCAATAACTATCCAATTCGATTCGATAAAGAAAGTAAGATGGCAGGCTATGACTGGTTGAATCTATTCTTGCGAAGGAATCCCACTGTTGTAAGGAATGCCCATGATGTGTCAGTTGCAAGAGGGTTAGGAATATGACGAGGAAAGGCTGAGAACTATTCTTCCCTCTTGTTACACATATGCCACGAGAACAAGTCGTTTCAGAAGTCTGGGAAAATTTTTAATATGGACGAGTGTGAGAATCATCGGAACAATGAATCCAGGAAATTTTCTAGTAGTGGAAGGTCCCAAAGACGTTCATCACGTAACGTACTTCCAAAACGGAGAAACCATTGAAACGTCCCCTTTGAACAATTATACAGGACTGTCCTTAAACTGACATACAATATTTTTAGCGCAACGCAATCTGACTTTCAAAATTCCCTACTAAAGAATGGCCCTGACAAACATTAAACTATACCTTTCACAAATCACTTACCTCACAAAAATCTTCGCTGCTCAAGCTACTGCAATACAGCGAGCGCCACTACTGCCAGCTAAATAAAAGATTCAAACTACTGAAGGCACTAACTACTGATAGGGATAGTTAGCAAATGAAAGATATTAATAGAGAAGAAACAATGTATTTACCTTGATATCATCATATACAAATATAGCAGTTCATGACAAATTTCTAAACTCCGCCATCTCTCTCCCCACATCCACCACTGCTGGCGGCTCACCTCCAACTGCGCAACGCTACGCACTGTTCACAGCCAGCTGCCTAACACTACAATGGCGAGTATTACAACAATGCAAAGCAGACACAGACTGCCCACAGCACAGCCAGTGATTTTCATACAGAGGTGGCGTTACCAATGAAAAAACCTAAACAGCCTACTTACATAGCCCCCATGCTCCCCACAAAAAATTTTACAAAATTTTTTTGGGCAGTGGCCAATAATGATTTGATAAAATTTTTCATAATTACAATAACAAAGAAATCCAATGCACACACTTATTGATACAATGTTGGTCAAAAGCTAAAATTTTCTCACAGTTTATAAAGACAGTCCTGATCATTCATTACGGTAAACACAGGTTTTTTTTTCACAAAGTCTCATTAGTAAAAGAAATTGCACACAGAAGTAGTGGATTTCCATGCAGTCTTGAAGAAGTAGTGTTGTCCTTCCAACGGAAAGACAGTGCTGGCTCTGGACATGCTGACAGGTAATGGTCCACAACAGAGCAAACCAACAGCAGAGTCATTCGAATTTCTGATGAATATTGGTAGGTAGGTCATCACAGAGCAGACCCACCGTAGTCCTTGTAGAAATAATGGTATTGATGGATCATCAAAGATGCAGACCCACTGTAGTCCTTGTAGAGATAATGGTATTGCTGGGCCACCAGAGGTGCAGACCCACTGTAGTCCTTGTAGAGATGGCCAGCAGCCATCTGTTGCGATTGTGCAGGTGCACATTCACCATTGAAGAGTCTTGCGGAGAATATAGCAAGTCCATAAACCACCACTTGTGCACTCACAAAGTTTTTGGAATTGTCCTTAGAACCAGCAATGCTGTTATCCAGTCCCTTGCTGAATTATTAACACACGTGCAAACACTAACAGTCCCTACTTCTCACATATTGTCCATATACTATGACCAACAGAAATGTGTGCAGTGAAAGGAATGCTTACAAGTTACTTAATTTGATGAACTGGTGTCAATTACAATATTATAACATGAGAATACAATTACAAAAGGTACAAAATACATCATTAAAAACATAATAATACAGATAACATTTGTAGTACAGGCTTTACAAAAGAATAGAAATAAACATATACACCAGTGTTACAAAAATAGTGACATAAGTACATACATAAAATAATGAGAATAGTTTTCGAAACATTAATTTCACACATGAACATTGAAACAGAACAGAATTGTAAACAACTTTACAAAGAAAATAACATATTATTAATGCAACTTATATTTGAGGATAACAGTATTCCTCCTCATAGTGAATATAGCTTAGTATTAGAAGAGAAAAAAATTCTATGAAACAGTACACAGAGACAGGAAGAAAACAAATACTCAAGGGTACACAAACACATAGTGGGATAACACCAATAGGAAAGGACAGTGTTCGTTTTCAGTGTAACATTTGGTACTGCAGTCCAACCCAAAACTTCATATATCTTTCCTCTTATTTCATCCTCTGTTTCCACCAAAAAAAATTCTATCTAAGCATGCTTTCTGTATTTATATGTTCACACATTTCTTACCTCAACATTTATTTCCAAGAAAATCCTACCTAAACCTGTTTTATGTACTTTTTTCGTATTAATTCTCAATGCATTTCTTCCAATTCATCGCAACTCATTCTCTTATATAGTCTACCCCCTCTTAAGCTAACTTAAATCTACTGAGCTCAGATGCTAAACTAAGGGACGAGGCAATGCAGCATCACATAACAAATCAACACAAGCAGCAATGCAAAAAATGCAAATTGGCAAAGCTAGCAGCATAAATGAGCAAAAGTCAAATTCAATAACACTATGCCTGGCAAACAGCAGCAACTTATACCTAAACATGACATAGCGCAAGCAGAAAAAATATTACACTAAAATGGCCATGTCTAATACCTATGTCACATCCTAACATTAGAGTGATGCATCACAATTTATTCTACAAAAGAAATTACCAAGTACTTGAAAAGAAAATTATGTGTTACTGTTATTAGTTCCTTCTTATTGTTCTTTCCTTTCCAAGTGCTCCTTTTTTTTTAAAGAATGTGGATCATAAAATAATTATTTAATAGATCTGTTGACAGAAAGTGTTCACATTAGCAAATGCATTTTATTTTATAAAAGCAATGCTGCAACACAGCTGGAAAACAGATGTCAAATGAAATAAGCAACTATGAAAAGCAAAGCATAAAAATATCATTCAATAGTCATGTGGCATTTCGTAAGTTAGTAGAAATTCTCTCAACTCTCATAGAAAGACGCTTGTCATAATCAGGTGTGCAGATGTAAAAATATTTCTTGTCATTTTATTAGGCATTTCAGTAAATATCGTAAATTAGGAGCTAGTGTAATCATATGTTTTCAAGTTCGACCGTGTCGTTTTTTGCGATGCTTTCTCTAAAGGAATGACAATGGCCAGGATAATGGCCTTCCCTTTCTTTTTTTTTCTTTCTTCCTGTGCTCTGAAAGGCACGCGCTAATGACTTTTTCTCCAGGCGTCTGACACAGCTGGGTGCCCGCGACGCATTACGTGCAGGTGGTCACTTAACTTTCGTACGGAAATATTTACGACAGCAATTTTCGCTAAAGTGACAGTCTCACATAAAAATACTTCACAGGTCAAGAATCAGCGTTGCAAATCTGTAGAAACAAAATCCTATGAATATAACAGTGTCCAAAAAATGTTCAGTGGCATTGTGATACATTCACACATGATTCACACATGTCATAACTCTTAAAGTACGATTCTTGGTTTCCAACATCCTTTTTCACAAGTCAAGAGTCCCTACCCACTATTCATTACTCCTTACCTTATTACACATATACGTATCCATCGACACTCGTCAATATTTCGTCATTATAAATATGAAGCATAATCAAATAACTCATATAGTAGCCTCAGCCTATTAATCGTAAACATACCTCAGCAGCATAATACACATCGTCGTCGTAAAAATAACATCATAACACCTCAGTCAAATCTCAAAATCGTCGTAGCTTCCTCCAATAATTAAAAAAAATTCTCTGCTCATGTCAAAAGTGTCATCTGCCTCAAACGTACTTTAAAAATCATAATCCCTTTACCAAATACATCATTCAAAGCTCTCATAGTATCACAATGGTTCCGAAAAAATATGAGCATTTCACAAAGTACAGACAAAATACAATTTCATAAGTGTGAAGTTATCCAACTGTGTAATTGCGTAAACATGTGTCACTGACATAGTAAAAAGAATGTTTGTTTCTCTGTCAAATAATCAGATTGCTGTGTAATTCTGTGTTAGAGAAATACGGTACCGATGTGTAAAGTTGTATAAGCAAATACCATATTAGCTAGGGTTCCTTGTGGTTGCCACACACATGGTACACAAAGTAAGCGTGTACCCCCCTGAGGATAAATGTAATTATACCCTCAGGTGTTACAGATTACACCAATGGAATGAAATATATCACGGAAAACTTTCTTTGTAATTCAAAAATCTTTAAAAATAAATGTTTTAAGTACAAAATTAATCACTGAAATGCGTGTCCTGTAGCGCTAAATGTGCGTCTTGTTGTAAGATAATCTGTGTGGAAGTGTAGTAGTTATCGTCCTCCGAAAGCTAAGTTCTGCAGAAGCCAATGTACTTACCTCATGATAAACAAAAGTGAAATGCTTTGCGTATAGATATCGTAGTTATAATGCTTATTGGCGTGATGAAGTAAGTACTGTACAGTAACGTAATGTTGTGCCACGAAAAAGGCTGTCTCATTGTTGCTATACCACAAAAGTTACTACTAAAACATGTTTTTCTTTCCAGAAGAATTTAGAAAACTGTGCAGATATAAAACAGATACACCGCAAAAGCAACATTGTAAATTGTCACTCATTAGTAGCGTCGTGATAAAATCGTGTAGCTGTCACATAAACTAACTATTGTCTCACCTGGTATCTCACAGAAAGTACTTTAAATCCGGAATGTATTTTCAAGTAAACCAAAATGTTGCATTAAAATCTCATTAGCAGTACTGGTAAATGTTCTAATCGTGCAACTAACAAGCAAGAATGTACACACACAATTACACTGTGTCGTCTGTTCGCAATAACAATGCATTCGCCATTTCTGTTTCAATAAGTTCTCTTGGTTCTTCACTGGATATTTAACTTCAAACATTGTTGCACGTTAACAGATTCTAAAGCATACTAGTAACGTGAAGTGAAACGCTTTATGGCAAAGACAAAGTTAAAAGACAGATTATCTGTCAATAAATGGTTTTACATGTGAAATGTGGTGTAAACCTTTACTCTTCCTAGTACGCAGAGTTTCAACTTGAACGGAATTATCATGCGGTATACGTCGGTAAAGAATACTGGAATTTTGCTCAAGGTTAGCGTCAATGTTATTTTTCTCTGAGCCAGCCGGCGCACGCGGCTGCCTGCGGTGTGAGTCATTGCCTATTGTCTCTTTGTTGGCGCGCGTCGTTATTGGGATTTGGAGACCTAACTTCTACAAATTCACCTCCTCGAGAGGGCCCTGCCCTGTTTAAATCCCGCCATTTCTGATGCAATTCAGGTCTGTCGTTACGATCACATCGTCTGTCGTCATGTCGATAGCTCCTGTAGTTTCTTTCTTGTCGGTTAAGTGGTGGAGAATTTCTCCCTGAATCGTAACTGCGCGCTGGACCGTTGCGTCTAAAGTTATTCTGTCTCCCTTGATAATAATTGTTTTGGTTCCCATATTGTCTGTTTCTCTGATTGTCTCTCTGATAGTCATTACCACGGAGAGGTGATCTTTCCCTGTAATTATTACTACTCTGCCAACGGTTGTCATACGGGTGGTGTCTGTTTTGGTCACGATATGTGTTGTGAGAATAGCCTTGTCGTGTCCAGTTATTATTTCTTTCATCGTGGAATTGTGACAGATGTGACCTGTAATTGTTGTGCTCCTGTTTCCGCGTTCCCCGATTGTCAGTGTCAATTTCCAATTCTTGTAACAGACCCTGAAATGCTTCAATGTCATCTTTGCAACGTCCTGCTAAAATAATATGTCGTAAATGTTCAGGCAATTTGAGTAAGCAAATGCGGATGAGTTCTGAGGGGCTGTATGGGTTTGAAAGATATTGATTCTTATGCAACATGTCTTCAAAATATTTGACAAGACTGGAAAATTCAGATTGTTCGAAGTGTTTCATCATCATGATGCTATGTTTTACACGGTCTTGTGTAGCTTGAGACCAATATGCTGAGAGGAAGGCATGGTAAAACTCTCCTTCACTGTGGCAATCGTGAATTACCGATCGCATTCTTACAGCTGGTTCATTCTCTAAGTAGCCACACATAAATTCTAATCTGTGTTCCAACGACCAGTTGGGAGGAAAACAATGAGAGAATTGATGGAGCCATGCTTGTGGATGAATGTCGTTGCCAGATTTCTTAAATGTTTTGAATTTACGTGTAGTAATGAACAGCTTATAGTCAAAATCATCATGTCGGCGAGTCGCATATCGGTCATTGTTAGGTCGTGTCGGCCGTTCCATCTCAAAATTCGGTGCACATTCCCAATTTCTTTCATTACTTCCGAAATGCCCTGTGTTATTATTTTGCAGCTTTTCCGTGTTTCTAAGTCCCTCTTCCCGTGTTGGAGCGCGAGTGTTCTCTGAAATACGTAATTCTTGTATTACCTGTGTCAGCTGATCTTGTACTTCCCGGATTTCTCTTTGGTGTTGTGTATTAATTCGATTCTGATTTTGTTTGAATTTCCTAATTTGTTCATACTCTTCTGTGTCAGTGAAGGCTACAGGTGTTGTGTCATTCAGATCATCATCTACCTTTGTAGATAAGTTAGTGAACTGATCTGAAAGTTCGGCTACTTTATCCGATAGTGTACTTATTTCCTCAGTGTGTTTTTCTGAACCAAGTTTCAGAGTGTCCATTTGTGTTGAAATCGTATCTACTGTGTCTTTTAAGTTTTCTTGACTTTTTGCAAGTTGCGTAACCGAATCGGTAGATGCAACTGCGTCAATTTTAGCTTGCAAGGTGTTGTGATTTTCATGAACAATAGTTTGCAGTTCTTTTATGGCTGCTTCGTGATTCTGTAATGCATTTTCATGACGCGAAAAAATAGGTTGAAAATGCTCACAAATTTGAGTTTTTACGTCATTACAGACTTTTTGACATTTCGATTCAATGTTATGTAACTCAGCAGTTAAATCCTCACGTGTTTGTTCGAGAGTTTGTTCCAATGAGTCTAACTTCTTGAGATTTTGTTCCACTGTGTCTAACTGTTGCTGTGTTTGTCTCTGGTGTTGTTCCATTGTGTCTAACTTTTTAAGATTTTGTTCCACTGTGTCTAACTTTTGAAGCTTTTGCTGTGTCTGTCCCATTTGTTGTATTAATTGTAATAACAATGCATTAGTGTCTGGAATCTGTTCCTCTACTCTTTTCGGCAGTGCATTTGCACTGGCAACATTCACATTTTGACAAGCTGAAAATGTGTCTTGACTTATTTGAGAAAACGGTGAGGATCCAAAACCTGAATCTACAGTATTTGCGAGATCGTGTCGTGTCATTTCGGCTTCCTGAGGCGAGCTATTGCCGACCGGTCGATCGATAATGCTTCCCTCTTCACTAATTGTTTCACTGTCCACGCCATTGTTTGACGCCCGCTCCATTTCCCTGTGCACAGTTACCAAATTACTACTTTGAACATTAGTAAATTCATTACTCGGCGGCGCTGATAAGCTACGCTCGTCATCACTATTATTTCTTAGTTTAGTTTGGAGCCTAGTGTTACGTTTTTCACACGCCATTATTGTCACAGTATTTCACACGACAACACAGAAAAACACAATTTGAAGATCAAAAATAAGAGAACACATTAACATAGCACTGAAAATAATATCTAGTTAATTGCAAGCGCAGCTGCGAAATACTTGGTGCAAATCTACATGCATGCCACAACTGTTTTACTATACAACAATGAAAGACTGCAACTACAAAGGAAATTCTCTCTACAATTACGCGCTAGCAATAAACAAAAGCTACACTAAATACACAAACTACAAGAAAAAATCAGAAGATTCCAGTGAGGTATCCTGGCAGGGTCGCCATATGAAACGTCCCCTTTGAACAATTATACAGGACTGTCCTTAAACTGACATACAATATTTTTAGCGCAACGCAATCTGACTTTCAAAATTCCCTACTAAAGAATGGCCCTGACAAACATTAAACTATACCTTTCACAAATCACTTACCTCACAAAAATCTTCGCTGCTCAAGCTACTGCAATACAGCGAGCGCCACTACTGCCAGCTAAATAAAAGATTCAAACTACTGAAGGCACTAACTACTGATAGGGATAGTTAGCAAATGAAAGATATTAATAGAGAAGAAACAATGTATTTACCTTGATATCATCATATACAAATATAGCAGTTCATGACAAATTTCTAAACTCCGCCATCTCTCTCCCCACATCCACCACTGCTGGCGGCTCACCTCCAACTGCGCAACGCTACGCACTGTTCACAGCCAGCTGCCTAACACTACAATGGCGAGTATTACAACAATGCAAAGCAGACACAGACTGCCCACAGCACAGCCAGTGATTTTCATACAGAGGTGGCGTTACCAATGAAAAAACCTAAACAGCCTACTTACACCATAACCCTAATTGCTTGCTGCAATACAAAAGCGAAGTTCCTTCGGCGCTACTGCGTTTTTAAAAGGAAAAAGAAGACAATACGTCCCCAGGTTACCACGCCGAAATTAAAGATAATTCTGCATGTGCAAATACGGATTTGTTTATTAAGTGGTTGAACAATCACTCCATTCCTAGGAACACTGCTAATTCTGGACGGGCACAGGTCACATTGTTCTGATTTCAATCATCTTTATCAGACTATTCTCCTCTCCCTACCTAGCCATAATACGTAATACTTGCAACCCCTAGATAGGACCTGCTGCAAGCCTTTAAAAAGATTTTACTAAGAGGCTATCAACAGTTGGATTTACAACCATTCAGACCGCAACTCGTCTTCAGTTTGGACAACTGCTGAGTTCTGCATGGAATCACGTTGCAACTATGGGTAAAGGCACCCCTATACTTTGTCCTGTGGGACATGATCTATGATCAGACGGAGCAACTGGCGATACAACTGACACACAACTGGAAACAGCAGTAACTTTTACACCAACATGCAATGGAGCAATCTAGTAATCCTGCTGCACCGTCCACAATCTGTTTTTCAACGTATGTTCCTGCACTAACATCAGGCACACCCTTAGCAACGGCACCTACTTACAACGCATGACCATCCGGAAGTCTTTAAAAACAATATAATAAAATCTCTTCTGATGACGTAAATCGTCTTCCTAAAGCTTCAGCATCTAGCTGACCAAGAAGTAAACGCAAACTTCAGACATTCTAACGAATAGTCCAGAATGAGGACAGATGAGAGACAAAGCAAAAAAATAACGGAACAAAAGGCCGTATTCTGCGAAGGATGGATGTGAGATCACCAAGCAGTTCATCTTCAGGCAATGGGAATCTTTACATGTGAGTAACACTAATGGCGAGAATGACAGCGACGATATTTCTCTTCCCCGTAAGGGCTCCTTAATGACAAACGAGCCAGGTTAGACTGGATCCAAAGGATTGGATGTGGGAAGCGGTAGCGTGAGGACTGTGGAAGTGGCACTGACTACTGCAATACTTGTAAAACTTGATTCGGATAACGATGAACAACAAACGAAAGCCTTAGTGTAGCAATAACAAACTGCGAACCGCCAGATTATTGTTGTCTGCCAGAATGAGATTTTCACTCTGCAGCGGAGTGTGCGCTGACATGAAACTTCCTGGCAGATTAAAACTGTGTGCCTGACCGAGACTCGAACTCGGGACCTTTGCCTTTCGCGGGCAAGTGCTCTACCAACTGAGCTACCGAAGCACGACTCACGCCCGGTACTCACAGCGTTACTTCTGCCAGTACCTCGTCTCCTGCCTTCCAAACTTTACAGAAGCTCTCCTCATTCTGGAAACATCCCCCAGGCTGTGGCTAAGCCATGTTTCCGCAATATCCTTTCTTTCAGGAGTGCTAGTTCTGCAAGGTTCGCAGGAGAGCTTCTGTAAAGTTTGGAAGGTAGGAGACGAGGTACTGCCAGAAGTAAAACTGTGAGTACCGGGCGTGAGTCGTGCTTCGGTAGCTCAGTTGGTAGAGCACTTGCCGGCGAAAGGCAAAGGTCCCGAGTTCGAGTCTCGGTCGCGCACACAGTTTTAATCTGCCAGGAAGTTTCTTATTCTTGTCTGGATTTTTGATAATCAACATCAACTAGTTTCGTTGTGTTACACTTAATTTCACAGAGCTGCATTTTTCGCCACAACAGTTGGCATCTTACTCAGCCCTCGCCGGGTGAGGTGGCGCATTTTTTAGGACACTGGGCTCGCATTCGAGAAGACGACGATTCAAACCCGCGTTCGCCATCCAGATTTAGGTTAACGTGATTTCCACACATCGCTCCAGGCAGATGCCAGGATGGTTCCTTTGAAAGGGCATGACCGATTTTATTATCCATCCTCGACATAACCAGAGCTCGTGCTACGTCTCTTATGACCTCTATATCGGCGGTACTTTAAAACCAATCTTCCTTTCCCAGCTATCAGTGGAAGGTGGCAGCCGTACAGTGCTTTCAATATCAAAGTGTGTATGTCATTTGTTTAAATATTTACTGTTTATATTTAAATCGAAGTTGAATGCAGGATCACACTTGAACTCAAAAAGGAATTTCAAGCTTTTTAGATGGATGGTTCAATTATTATAAAAGAAATATAGGCAACGTATTCGCAGTTGCGAATATGGACAGCCAACAGCTGTATGACGGAATGACGACAATGAAAAATTGTACTTGACCGGGTCGAACTCTGATTTCTCGGTTATCACGAGCGGTCGCCTTACTGTTAGGCTATCCGAGCATAACTGACAGCCAGACCCAAACTTCTGTATGTCGCCAACCATGTGTCTACAACCTGCACTCTAACATTCATTTTGTAAATTCCCGAACAGGTGAGACATTTTAATTGAAAGTCGCATGCCCGGTGTCAGCCACTAAAAAAAAACGAACGTTCCTTCGACCACACAGGGTGACAACTATTTAACTACATGAAAAAAAGTTATATTAATTAAAAAATACATTGTGCACACACTTTGTTCAACACGTAAACGTCACTACAGATATTCACATTTAGAGTGCCATGTTCGATATGCCTGCCACCTTTGGCGATGATGTGGCGCAGACCAATAGCGAAATTCTGCATGACCCGCTGAATATCTGCCTCCTGAATGGCTGTTTTCAGCTCAGCAATGGTTTTGGAGTTATTTTTGTACACCTTGTCTTTAATACAGACCCACAAAACGGAACCGCCTGTGTTCAGATCCAGAGAATACGGCGGCCAATCGAGGCCGATGCCAGTGGCCTCCGGGTACCCCAGAGGAAGAAGGCGGTCCCCAAAGTGCTCCTCCAGGACATCAGACACTCTCCTGCTTCAACGGGCTCGAGCTTCGTCTCAAATGAACCACATCTTGTCGAAACCAGGGTCACTTTGGATAATGGGGATGAAGTCATCTTCCAAAACATTCACGTACCTCTCGGTAGTCACTGTGCCATCAAGGAATATCGCGCCGATTATTCCGTGACTGGACACTGCACACCACACAGTCACCTGTTGAGGGTGAAGAGACTTCTCCATCGCGAAATGCGGATTCTCAGTCCCCCAAATGTGCCAATTTTGCTTACTGATGAACTCATCAAAATGAAAGTGGGCTTCATCGCTAGACCGTCCAGACGTTATGTCGATTTTATTTCATATAGTTCAGTAATCGTCACCATGTGTGTGTAACTGTGAATATACAGGGTGATTCAAAAAGAATACCACAACTTTAAAAATGTGTATTTAATGAAAGAAACATAATATCACCTTCTGTTGTACATCATTACAAAGAGTATTTAAAAAGGTTTTTTTTTCACTCAAAAACAAGTTCAGAGATGTTCAATATGCCCCCCCCCCCCAGACACACGAGCAATATCAACCCGATACTCCAACTCGTTCCACACTCTCTGTAGCATATCAGGCGTAACAGTTTGGATAGCTGCTGTTATTTCTCGTTTCAAATCATCAATGGTGGCTGGGAGAGGTGGCCGAAACACCATATCCTTAACATACCCCCATAAGAAAAAATCGCAGGGGGTAAGATCAGGGCTTCTTGGAGGCCAGTGATGAAGTGCTCTGTCACGGGCTGCCTGGCGGCCGATCCATCGCCTCGGGTAGTTGACGTTCAGGTAGTTAAGGACAGATAAGTGCCAATGTGGTGGCGCTCCATCCTGCTGAAATATGAATTGTTGTGCTTCTTGTTCGAGCTGAGGGAACAGCCAATTTTCTAACATCTCCAGATACTATAGTCCAGTTACAGTAGCACCTTCGAAGAAAAAGGGACCAAAAACTTTATTGGCTGAAATGGCGAACAAATGTACAACTAAATGAAACTTTATAGCTCCCTTAATTCGCCGACAGATAGTGCTTAGCTCTGCCTTTTGTCGTCGCAGAGTTTCAAATTCCTAAAGTTGTGGTATTCTTTTTGAATCACCCTGTATTTCATGTATTTCACAATGGCGTAGTCGCTGAAATGCCTGTTCCTCCGAATTTTCCTTCGGACATGCACCACAGAGTTGCGGCCACTTCTTAGGCTAGCTGGCATCTCAGTTAATTTCCTCTTCGACTCATGCTCTCTTCATGTGCAATTTTCGTTTTTCCTCATTCTTTTTTAAATTTACTCCTCTTCAGCACTGCTAGACCTGATGCACATGCGTTATCAATACCTTGGCGAGCCTAGCCGAGCATTACGCAACAGCGACGCCCGGTACTTTGCTCACACGGCCACGACGGGTGTGTGGCTGGCACGCAGCGCTCACCTGGCCAACGGCCGTCATCGGTCCGTCACACGACGCCCGGCGCCGCTTCCTGTGCGCCGAGTCGACGCATATAGGCTGGCAGCTGCCGCTCAGGTAGAAACAGGGAGCGGCGGGTGGAGTCCACGCAAGTGCAGCCCATCGAACGAGCACGAATGGTTCCACCATTGGCTAATAAGAAATGGAGGCGATACAGGGTGACAATTATTGAACTATACGCAACACAATCGTCATAACTTCTGAACGGTTTGCGTTAGGAGGTTCAAACTGCACGATTGGCAGCTGGGCAAGGTGTGAATTAGTATGCGCATCCTCAAGCGGCTTGCTGTTTCATTTACATGGGATCGCCAATGACCAAAACTGGCACATTTAGGGGACTGAGAATCAGCATTTCGCGATCCAGAAAACAGGTGACTGTGTTGTGTGCAATGTGCACTCACTGAAAAATTGGTGAGATATTCTTTGATGGCGCGGTGACTACCGAACGGTACATCATGGTTTTGGAAGATGAATCCATCCCCATTATCCAAAGAGACTGATTTCGACAAGGAGTCGACCCCATCGAAGTAAGGGTGTGTTTTTTTTATCTGGAGGAGCACTTTGGGGACCGCATTCTGGCTATGGGGAATCCAAAGGCCACTGGCACGGGCCTCGATTGCTCGCCATATTCTCCGGATCTGAACACATGCGATTCCTTTTTGTGGGGCTATATTAAAGGCAAGGTGGACAGCAGTAACGCCAAAACCATTGCTGAGCTGAAAGCAGCCATTCAGGAGGTCATCGACAGTATCGATGTTCCGAAACTTCAGCGGGTCATATAGAATTTCGCTATTCGCCTACGCCACATCGTCACCAATGATGCCAAGCATATCAAATAAGGCGTAATCTGAATCCGATTATCCGTAGTTACGTTTACATTCTGAATAAAGTGTGTGCACACCGTAATTTGGAGCTAATTTACTTCTATTTCGGCCGCGCGGTCTGGGCGCCATGTCACGGATTGCGCGGCATCTCCCACCGGAGGTTCGAGTCCTCCCTCGGGCATGGGTATGCGTGTGTGTGTGTTGTTCTTAGCATAAGTTAGTTTAAGTAGTGTGTAAGTCTAGGGACCGATGACATCAGAGTTTGGTCCCTTAGGAATTCACACATTTGAACTTGTTTTTTTTTTTTGAACATTTACTTCAATAATTGTTACGCTGTATATTCGCCACAGCAGGCAAAACTCTATTCCACATAGATATAAATTCTAGGTCCGTGCGATATCAGCTGGCATATATTTACTCACACTGTCACCACACAAGAGGGCTTCCATCATCCAATCATGGACCTGACAAGACCAGTGGAAGAATGCTAACGGCTTTCTCTAAAAGCTACTTTCAACATTCTCGAAACACACTACATCTAATGGCAACAAATATACCTGAACTCTTTGAAGACGACCACATCGGAACTGGTTATCGGTGGCTATAAAACAGTTGAGCAACAAGTACAAATTGTAACAAGTAGGGTAAAGCCGGGATAGTTGGACCTTCTTTCTTTAAAGGAATTTTTTCCAAAATTTTTCAATGTTTATGACTTCGTATATATTTTTACAATATGTACATCTACATCTGTACTCCGCAAGCTAAAGCACGGTGCGTGACGAGGTGTACCACGTATCACTACTAGTTATTCCCCCCACTTTGCCGCTCGCAAATAGAGCGACGGAAAAACGACTATTTGTGTCCCAAACTATGAGCTCTAATTTCTCGTATCTTATCTTCTCGGTTCTTACGCGCAGTATATGTTGACGGCAGTAGAATCGTTCGGCAGTCACCTTAAAATGCCGATTCTCTAAATTTTCTCGGTAGTGTTCCTCTAAAAGAACGTCGCCTTCCCTCCAGATATTCCCATTCGAATTCCCAAAACATCTCAGTAACACTTACATGTTGTTCGAACCTACCGGTAGCAAATCTAGCAGCCTGCCTCTGAACTGCTTCGAAGTCTTTCTTCAGTCTGACCTGGTACAGTACTCAAGAACGTTCTGTATGCGGTCTCCTTTGAAGGTGAACAATTCCTTCCTGAAATTCTTCCAGTAACCTACCACAGTTCTCACATTCTTGTCCCATTTCATATCGCTTTGCAACATTACGCTCAGATATTTAAACGACTTGGCTGCGTCAAGCAGATCACCAGTCTGGTGGCCGAGCGGTTCTAGGCGCTACAGGCTGGAACCGCGCGACCGCTACGATCGCAGGTTGGAATCCTGCCTCGAGCACGGATGTATGTGATGTCATAAGGTTAGTTAGGTTAAAGTAGTTCTAAGTTCTAGGGGACTGATGACCACAGAAGTTAAGTCCCATAGTGCTCACAAGGGAACCTCCCCATCGCACCCCCCTCAGATTTAGTTATAAGTTGGCACAGTGGATAGGCCTTGAAAAACTGAACGTAGATCAATCGAGAAAACAGGAAGAAGTTGTCTGGAACTATGAAAAAAATAAGCAAAATATAACAACTGAGTAGTCCATGCGCAAGATAGGCAACATCAAGGATAGCGTGAGCTCAGGAGGGCGGTAGTCCCGTGGTTAGCGTGAGCAGCTGCGGAACGAGAGATCCTTGGTTCAAGTTTTCCCACTAGTTAAAAGTTTACTTTCTTTATTTTCGTAAAGTTATGATCTGTCCGTTCTTTCATTGACGTCTCTGTTCACTGTAATAAGTTAGTGTCTGTGTTTTGCGACCGCACCGCAAAACCGTGCGATTAGTAGACGAAAGGACGTGCCTCTCCAATGGGAACCGAAAACATTTGATCGCAAGGTCATAGGTCAACCGATTCCTCCACAGGAAAACACGTCTGATATATTCTATACGATACTGGTGACGGCATGTGCGTCACATGACAGGAGTATGTTGTCGACCCACCTAACTTGTACACTTGGCGAGTGGGTAAAGAGATTCTTCTACCGTGCCCGATTTCGGTTTTCTTGTGGATGTGATAATCACTCCCAAAAAAGTGATCGCATCGGACGGACGGACAGATAACTGTCTGAAAATAAAAATCAAAACTTTTCGCTCGAGGGAAGACTTGAACCAAGCCGTCCCGTTCCGCAGCTGCTCACGACAACCACGGGACCACTGCGCTCCTGAGCTCACGCTATCCTTGATGTTGCCTATCTTGCACATGGACTACTCAGTTGGTATATTTTGCTTACTTTTTCATAGTTCTACACGACTTCTTCCTGTTTTATCGATTGATCTGTGTTCAGTTTTTCAAGGCCTATCCACTGTGCCAACTTATAACTAAATCTGAAGGGGGTGCGATGGGGAGGTTCCCTTGTCAGAGCCATTTGAACCAGGTCACCACTAATACTGTACATTATAGGTTTGTTGTTCCTACCCATCCGCATTTTCCACTAAGAAGTGTACCAAACTGCAGCCGGGTAGTCTTCCTTGAGAGATTATTGGTCATGTAGCTGGAGCAAGCAAAAAAAGTACTTCATTTTTGAAGCCTTGAAGCAAGAACGATCTGCGTCGGTGGGGAGGAATATACATCAAAATTATATCGTTATTTTCTGCGATCTCCAGTATTTCAACGCAGCTAGTATGCGCGTGTGTCCATTTAGCAGGAGTATCTGCCCTGCTGGTTTTCTTGAGTGAAATAGGTTTTCACCTATTTAACAAATAGCTCTGTATTTACATAGCCAGTCTTTGGAGACGTTTTTATTTCAGCGCCAGGTCGCAAACTGTCTCAAAACTCCTGCTTTAGATTCTACCCTTTCATTATGCAAAAGGATGGTAAGAATGTACCCTCCCCATTCAAACAATTCAATACTGAGGTAGATTCATTCAATTTTCTCGAAGCAACAGAAGTCACATTCTTAAAATCTTTTAAGGCAACTACTTTTCCAGATTAGTTGTACACGTGTAAACCTGTTTCATCCACGACGAAAATGTTTTCAGGTTCATCTGTAATACCATTTTCTTCAAAAATATTTTAGGGGGTTAAAGTACCCTTTGACAGCTATTTTCTTCAGGTCCTTCGCTCTTGCAATAGATACTGCTTCAGACTGCCACATGGAAATTTCAAGATGGCATACAAGAAAAGAAGAAAGCCAGTCGTAGTCTGCTCGTTTGGCTTCGTGATTAAAATTATATTTTAATTGCAGACTTTCTGCTAACTAATAACCCAAGGAACATACTGAATCTGTGGTTGGAGTGAACCCCTTGATTGTAATTTTTTAATATGTACTTCTTTTCGTTTTCAGTTCATAACAATGAGTTTTCTCCATGGAATCTATATTGAAACTCTGTGACTTAAGGCATCTTTTTAAAGCGTATTTCGGTATGCCAGAAGCTTTTGCTGAAACACTAACTCCCATTTCCTTATACTCTACAGTTCTGACGGCATTTTTTCAAACTGTCTTCAGATCATTCTCCTCTCCCATATTTTTTTGTAACTATTATTTCATTTACATGGAAAGTAAAGTCCTCATAGGAGATATGGTCCGACTATCCAACTTCTTTTTTAAGTGGGCCAACTATCCCAAATTTCACTGATCCATCTATCCCAGTTGTCGGGGATAGATGTAGTAGCTCCTCATTCTGACAAGCAACACTACTGGCACGCCATTATAAGTTAAGATTGTACCCAGCTATACACTTAAGTTATAGCACTGATCTTACGTGTCGCAAACCTTTAGACTAACTTAACCGCATATGCAGACTTAGAGAAAGCTTTTGACAATATTGACTGGAATACTGTCTTTCAAATTCTGAAGGTGGCAGGGGTAAAACACAGCGAGCGAAAGGCTATTTATAATTTGCACAGAAAGCAGATGGCAGTTATAAGAGTCGAGGGGCATGAAAGGGAAGCAGTGGTTGGGAAGGGAGTGAGACAGGGTTGTAGCCTATCCCCGATGTTATTCAATCTGTATATTGAGCAAGCAGTGAAGGAAACAAAAGAAAAATTCGGAGTAGGTATTAAAATCCATGAAGAAGAAATAAAAACTTTGAGGTTCGCCGATGACATTGTAATTCTGTCAGAGACAGCAAAGGACTTGGAAGAGCAGTTGAACGGAATGGACAGTGTCATGAAAGGAGGGTATAAGATGAACATCAACAAAAGCAAAACGAGGATAACGGAATGTAGTGGAATAAAGTAGGGTGATGCTGAGGGAATTACATTAGGAAATGAGACACTTAAAGTAGTAAAGGAGTTTTGCTATTTGGGGAGCAAAATAACTGATGATGGTCGAAGTAGAGAGGATATAAAATGTAGACTGGCAATGGCAAGGAAAGAGTTTCTGAAGAAGAGAAATTTGTTAACATCGAGTATAGATTTAAGTGTCAGGAAGTCGTTTCTGAAAGTATCTGTATGGGGTGTAGCCATGTATGGAAGTGAAACATGGACAATAAATAGTTTGGACAAGAAGAGAATAGAAGCTTTCGAAATGTGGTGCTACAGAAGAATGCTGAAGATTAGATGGGTAGATCACATAACTAATGAGGAGGTATTGAATAGGATTGGGGAGAAGAGAAGTTTGTGGCACAACTTGACAAAAAGAAAGGACCGGTTAGTAGGACATGTTCTGAGGCATCAACTGATCACCAGTTTAGTATTGGAGGGCAGCGTGGAGGGTAAAAATCGGAGAGGGAGACCAAGAGATGAATACACTAAGCAGATTCAGAACGATGTAGGTTGCAGTAGGTACTGGGAGATGAAGAAGCTTGCACAGGATAGAGTAGCGTGGAGAGCTGCATCAAACCAGTCTCAGGACTGAAGACCACAACAACAACAACCGCATAACAAAGAGATGAAGTATAAAATATTTTTCAATTCAGCAAAAGAAATAAACGAACTTTTCTTGTAAAATATAAATGAAACCTACAAGCAAAACTAAGCGTGGGTCCGCCTGCTCAAGCGTAAGAACTACCGGCACCGACTGCAGCGTTGCTGTGGCAGACCAGTCAAACATTCGACAGGTCCGTCTATGCCGGTGGTCCTTCTACCCCGGACTTACCCATACAATACTTGTATGTTCAGTGAGGTAGTAGTGCCGTATCTCAACAGAAAATGGAAACAGTTGGCTTTGGGCAGGAACATTTAGACTGTAGATAAAGTGTGACTCAGCACTCACTGCGGTGTTATGAACCTCATAGAAGTTTTATGATGGGAAGAACCTTGAATAAGATACAGCCAGTGTAAATAAACTTGTAAAGGAACAGTGGCTATAGTATAAGGGGTGTAAAAGAAAGCTCATGGCTGTAGAGAGATGCTAAATGTAAAACGTTTGGCTGTCAGAAGAACAATGTCAGAAAACTTCAATGACTACCGTTTCAGACTTCTTGAAAGATCTCTCACAAAATCAAAAGATATTCTAGTCGTACGTAAAGGCTGTTTAGCTGTACCAAAACTACTGTCCAGCCATTCGTTTGTGAAACAGCAACTGAATTTCAGAGTAGCGAAGCAAAAGCAAGAATGCGTAACTCCATTTTCAATTTGTCCATTAGAAAGAAACATCCGTGGGCACTGCCTCAATTTCTTCCTCGCGCTATTGAGAAGTTCAATGATACGGATATCAACAGTCAGCGGCGTTGTCAAACAGCTGAAATCACTAAAACTGAACACGGCGTCATGGAATTTGCTGCCGAGCGAGTCCTCCTTCAACCATAATATATCGGAGATCCCTCGAATAATCAAATGTGCCAGGTGACTGCAAGAAAGCACAGGTAATACGCTTCTGCAGAAAGGGTAGCAGGAGTGATCCACAAGACTTCTCCAATGTCCTTCACATTCGTATATTGTAATATCTTAGAACAGACTCTGAGTTCATGCCTAATGGACTATCTTGAACAGAATGAACCACTCGACGCCAGCGAGAGTGGAATCCGAAAATATCGAAAGGTATTTGTCTGGCCTGTAGCCACGTGCGGAAGTGGAACATGGGCGAACAACTGTTTGAAGAAGAAGAGAATAGAGGCTTTTGAAATGTGGTGCTACAACAGAATGCTGAAGATCAGATTGGTAGCTGGCGTACATAAATAATGAGGAGGTACTAAATACAATTTGGAAGGCAAATTTGTGGTACAACTTGACTAAAATAAGAGACCTGTTGATAGGACGCTTTATGAGGCATCAAGGGATCACCAGTTTAGTGCAGGAGGGGAGTCTGTTGGGTAAAAATCGCAGAGAGAGATCAAGGGACGAATGCAGTAAGCAGATTCAGAAGGATGTAGGTTGGCAATAGTTATTGGGAGATGAAGAGGCTTGGACAGGACTGTGTAGCGTGAAGAGTTGCACCAAACCAGTCTTCTGACTGAAGACCACAGCACAACAATATAGAAGGTGTTAGGGCTGTAAGTGCAGATATTGTGATCTTAGTACCTTAATACGTGCCCATTTCAGTGTGTTAGTTGTTTCTGCTCTGTGTCCGTCCATCGAGATGCAGCCAAGAGCGAAGTCCTGTCCCATTGTTTTTAGCAGCCTGGCGTCCGTATTGAACTCAACTGGTCGGTTTCTATCTGAGCCAATTAGACAATGGCCAAATCACCCCAGGCCTCATCCCTTTGTTTAAAAACAATATTTTATTGCTTTTATCTCGATCCAAACGTCTCCCTTCAATGAAAGTCCTTATCTTTTCTTTTTTTTATTTATGGAACTAGATAGTTTACTGTGATATTTAACTTGTAGTTTTAAGACTCGCGATTTCGCTCCATGGTCCGGGCCCACAGTAATGCCATCTGTTTGAAAATCTGCATCCTCTCGAGGGGTAGTAAGTGGGAGAAGTTACCTATCCGCCCAGCAACGGCTTTTTTGGGAAAAACACATCTGGAAGGCGCTGCCCTCGGAAAGTACAGAAACTGTTCCCCACCAAAATGGTACCATGGCTGGCCCACTGCTTGAATATTGCTCACCAGTGTGTGATCCGTACCAAATAGGGTTGATAGAGGAGACAGAGAAGATCCAACGGAGAGCAGCCCGCTTCGTTACAGGATCATTTAGTACCTTCCGCCACTTGCGGAGTATGGATGTAGATATGTAAGCCCCTAGCATACTCTGCGATCTCGTCACCTCACAGCATAGAAAGGTAACTAGCGTGGAGAGCTGCATCAAACCAGTAGGTGCACCTGTGAATAAGTGGCGAGACCGTGATTCTGTCTGCCCTACCATTAACATCCAGTTGTCTGATTTTTGTTCTCCATTTAACTCTGTGAGAGCGCAGGATGACGAATGCCCAGACACCTCGTTCCATGACACACATGGAGATCCGTTCAAACCTGTACTGCAGGGACTGGTGTACGCTTTGGGTACCGATCGAGTAAAAAAACGCCGGGAAAGTGAGTGAGCGCAGCAGAGCAGAGCGAGTGTGCCACTGTGTAAACGCGCAGAAGTGTACAGAGCGGCGGTGTCGGTGTGGTGGGCCGCGGCAGACAGCATTAGCCGGGCATAGGTGCACACAGGCCGGCATTCAGCGCGGCCCAACAACAAGGGCCCGTTGTGCGCGCACCTGGGCCGGCCGGCCGACACCTGAGGCGAGTGACGGCCGCTGTCAGCTCCGGGCGGGCCCACCGAAAGCCGAGCTTCACACCCAGCCGCGGGCTACAGCGCTGGCCGGCTGGCGGACGTCTCTCCACACTCGAGCGGCGAACCGCACGTTTAGGAGCTGTTCCAAGGAGCCCTACTACGTGCTCCGCGGACATGCGATCTACAGATATTTCATTGTTTTCGTTGTAAAATGCGAGACTCCATTAGCAAATTCTCCTTCGTAACATGTTCGAGGTGATTTTATAAATACACTACTGGTCATTAAAATTGCTACACCACGAAGATGACGTGCTGCAGACGCGAAATTTAACCGACAGGAAGAAGATGCTGTGATATACAAATGATTAGCTTTACAGAGCATTCACACAAGGTTGGCGCCGGTGGCGACACCTACAACGTGCTGACATTAGGAAAGTTTCCAACCGATTTCTCATACAAAAACAGCAGTTGACCGGCATTGCCTGGTGAAACGTTGTTGTGGTGCCTCGTCTGAGGAGGAGAAATGCGTACCATCACGTTTCCTACTTTGATAAAGGTCGGATTGTAGCCTATCGCGATTGTGGTTTATCGTATCGCGACATTGCTGCTCGCGTTGGTCGAGACCCAATGACTGTTAGCAGAATATGGAATCGGTGGGTTCAGGAGCGTAAGACGGAACGCCGTGCTGGATCCCAACGGCCTCGTATCACTAGCAGTCGGGATGACAGGCATCTTATCCGCATGGCTGTAGCGGATCGTGCAGCCACGTCTCGATCCCTGAGTCAACAGATGGGGACGTTCGCAAGACAACAACCATCTGCACGAACAGATCGACGACGTTTGCAGCAGCACGGAGACCATGGCTGCGGTTACCCTTGACGCTGCATTACAGCACTCAACGACGAACTTGGGTGCACGAATGACAAAACGTCATTTTCTCGGTTGAATCCAGGTTATGTTTGCGGCATCATGATGGTCACATCCGTGTTCGGCGACATCGCGGTGGACGCACATTGGAAGCGTGTATTCGTCATCGCCATACTGGTGTATCACCCAGCGTGATGTGTAAGGTGTCAGGCAAATCCAACACCTTCCATGAAAACCCTGACATGATAAGCAAATCCAGTAGTATGTCACATAGCTCCGAATAAATCGTGACATTAAATTAACCAAAGTAATACGAGTAACGAGTGAGCAAATGGAATACCACAGACTAACACAAGAATGCCTAAATGCATTTCATACCTTCCCACCGTGAGGCAGACGCAGTTCTGAAGGGAGAAACGAGAACAGAAGCCGAGAGCAGAACCGTGTCAAGCTAGAAGGCCCTACGATAAGGGACGGACACCCACGTCGCAAGCTAGCCACCAGGACCACCCCCAGCCCATGTTAAAAGCTAGAGCCCTCCAGAAGAACAGTGTAGATCTTACGATAACACTAAAAGGGCCACACCAGCCGCAAGTTTTAGCGTGAGACTTTTTCGCGTCTCTGTTACGTTGCAAACCTAAAAAACATTGCCCCACCACGAAACGTAGCTGCTATGACCACCCCCCAGCCCATGTTAAAAGTTAGAGCCCTCCAGAAGAACAGTATACATCTTACAATAACACAAAAAGGGCCACACCAGCTGCAAGTTTTGGCGTGAGACTTTTTCGCGTCTCTGTTACGTTGCAAACTTTAAAAACTTTACCCCACCACGAAAAGTATAACGTTTCTCATTGGATAGACTGAATTTTTGTAGGCGGAGCTTAAGGTTAACATTGAGACCCTGATTGGTCAGATGAAAACACAGCAACATAGTTTTTTTTTTAAACCAACATCGGTAAATTGTAGTAAGGAGAAGTTTGAAAAGAATTGCTTCGGAGACGGCGAGATGCATGGAACTGCGCCGGCCTCTACCCCCTGACGAACACCGACAGGGTAATGAACGCACGCGATGCAGCATTTTTGATCGCATGAGGCTTCACTCAGAACTGTAGAAGTCTCATCTGTTACATCTCCTTTTTACGTAATACTAGTGTCGATCGTCAATTGAAACTCATGGTATTCACATTTGCTACGTAAGTTAAAATCTGAAATGCGATGATTTTTCTGTTATATAATTATTGAGAAGCCACATCAGCCACTGTAATTTACTACAAGTTAGATAAGTAATTAAAGATAATTGAGGGTCACTGTAGACCATTTTCATAGTTTTCTCTTTTGTGAAACTTAATTTAAACCTAGATTATAGATGTGATATGGCATAGGTCATCCTTCGATCCATTGTAGAACTTGGAATCCCATTCAGGGAATATTCGTTCACATGTTTGTTGAACGCAATTGGTTTTTATCATCCTGTATTAAAACATTTCCTTTTATCAATAGTGCAATTTATAAACAATGTTTTGTGAGTAGAATAATATTTACAATGGTAAACTTAACTGCTTTTTCGACGTTATTTTACCGGCTAACTTAAAATAGTAAAGCCTTGAACCCCTTCCACTAAATTTAGTTAGTATTAAGATTCCTTTACAGGGAGTGCAGTGGAGCTGACGCTGAAATCATTAAGTATTTGGTTATATCATCGCTAGTCTCATTGAACTCTTCTGAATTCTACATGTCATGTGTGGTCTGACGTCTCCTTACCTGCAACAGTTCTCAGGTTCAAACTAGTCAATTCCCTAAAAAACTCGCTCAGAGCGTCGTTGCGAGAAAGTGGTAGGGAGACAAGATACAGAACAAACAAACACCACGCAGAATGTTAGAGATGGTATGGGGTGCCATTGGTTACACGTCTCGGTCACCTCTTGTTCGCATTGACGGCACTTTGAATAGTGGACGTTACATTTCAGATGTCTTACGACCCGTGGCTCTACCCTTCATTCGATCTCTGCGAAATCCTACATTTCAGCAAAGAATGCACGACCGCACGTTGCAGGTCCTGTACGGGCCTTTCTGGATACAGAAAATGTTTGACTGCTGCCCTGGCCAGCACATTCTCCAGATCTCTCACCAATTGAAAACGTCTGGTCAATGGTGAACGAGCAACTGGCTCGTAACAATACGCCAGTCACTACTCTTGATGAACTGTGGTATCGTGTTGAAGCTGCATGGGCAGCTGTACCTGTACACGCCATCCAAGCTCTGTTTGACTCAATGCCCAGGCGTATCAAGGGCGTTATAACGGCCAGAGGTGGTTGTTCTGGGTACTGATTTCTCAGGATCTATGCAACCAAATTGCGTGAAAATGTAATCGCATGTCAGTTCTAGTATAATATATTTGTCCAATGAATACCCGTTTATCATCTGCATTACTTCTTGGTGTAGCAATTTTAATGGCCAGTAGTGTATGAAACAACACTTCGCGTGATTTTTTTAATCATCATCCAGCAAAGCCAAAAACAAAAAATGAAATTTATTCGCAGTTTCGGAACCTTTCTGACAGTAGCTGCATTAGATTTTTACCTATTAGTGACTTATAAAAAAAAAAACATTACGACACTCGATGGGCAAAATGGCGATTGTAATCATAATGTTGAATACGTTTGTCTTCTTTGTACCCCCGTGGCGGGAATCCAAATAGAGCTGCGAGTGATGAAGTCATGGACAGTATGGCGTATGGAAGTTTGGATTGGTCCTAACAGCTGAAGTTGCTACGCCAACCACTCGTGACAAGTGGGAAATCTGGGTTCGAGTCCCGGCGCACCACAAATTTTCATGTGTCTCCAGCAGGTAATATCTACGTACCTAATGCAGCAAATGTTAAAATGATTCTTAATTTTATAAATTAAGTAGAGCTGCAAGATCGTTGACACTGTCTGTTTCTTCAAACATTGTTAAAAGTAAAAACCAAAAAAATATTTCTCCTCTTCAATTTGGAGTCGTCCTCATTCTCAGAGCTCCCACTATGCCATTTATTAGAATCGAATCTACTGGAATTGAACCGATCAAACTGACCGCAAGCTCCTCAGCAATGTCCACAGCTGCCTATCTACAGCTGACGCTATTTCCTTTATTGCTATAATGCCGCGCTTATGACCCCAAACAGTCTCTAAGTCAGAATTAGAAAGTGTCTTACGAATGAACTGAAAATTAGTATAATTGTCAATAAAACTTAAGTCAAATGTACAGCGTCGGTTCCGATTACACGCAACAAATGTTTATGATCCGTTGACGGAACGGGGCAGACACATGGGAACAGAAGGGCTGAACAGACAAGAACGAATGTCGCTATAGAAATATGAAAATCAAAATTAAACCGAATATTTACAGAAAAAAATTGAAAAAATTCAAAATGCTCTTTTATTCCTAGAGGAAGTGAAGTGTTAAAAAGGACTGTATTTGGATGGTTGGAGTGCAGGCAGGGGAGCAACCTCTGTGGACGAAAGACAGTGGCTGTCCTCTGCGTCCCATCAGGCAGCTCTTGACCACGGTCCCTCCCACCAGTTGGTACTAGCCCTGTTTCTTGAGGTCGCAAGCAGACGAGTGTACAGACGTTCAGAAACCACAATACTTCACAGCTCATCTGACCCAATCTCAGTTTGCGGGCTTCTCTTTGGACAAACAGCTGTGTAAGACGTCGTGGTCTCCTGACCTTCATTGCTTACGTATTCCGCCCTCACAATCATATTCCGCACATCAAGACGCTTCATTCGAAAGCAAACTCGATAAGATAAGTCAATGTCGTATGAATTCATGTAAACGATATGCAATTAACAAGTAAGCGCACTGTGGTTTAAATACTCGAGGGTGGCGTACACACATACATTCCAGACACGACGGTCACAGAAGCTTTTAGTTCGGGAGAGAAACCGCACAATGGGACGCCAGTCCCTTCAGAGGATGACCCAGCCTATGTCGGCCAGTGAACGCCTGTGTAGCGGACAGCGTGGGCCCGAGTGAAAGGGGGGAACAACCCCGTGTTCGGCTTAAAAGCAAATTCCGCTACATTGTGTGGGAGCGGCCATCCTACGCATCCTTTACACATAGCACGCAGTTTCAGAGATTTCCACAGGGAGACAGCAAACGCCAATGCTACGGATTTCCGGATTGGTCGCCTTAAACGATATGTCATTCTCCCATTTTAGAAGAGCAATGCTGATTGGCAGACGATATTTCTGACGCCTTGAGCTGAAGGAGCAATGGAAGAGACCGAAAGATATACCCCTTCATGTCTGGCATGGAGAGGCACGGTTCTGTTTTCGCTCTTGGAGTGAGGAACAAGTCTCTCCTCAGTACTTCACTCAGAGAGCACCTCTGTCGAGAGCGAATCGAAGTGCTACTCTATATTGATTAAGCGTTGTTCACTGTGTTGGCCGACACACTTACTGTGCGGTGTGAACGGACAGAGTTATAGTTAAACGCCTGCGAGCGAATTTTGAGTGGCTTCACGGTGGACTGGTTATCTGGCTGATGTACCACGCCAGTAGTTAGACTAGGGGCGAATAGGAATCCTTGACTTCATCAAGGCATAGGGAGAATTTGATTGGCGAAGGTCAAACCAGATAGAACGAGAGTTATCTCTATTTGTCAGCAGCGAGCGGCGCAGACAGCAGTCATCGCAGCTTACGGTATTGTGTGCTACAGCTATTGTGAGCCCCATATTTCCTCCACAACAGTACACTTCACTGCATTTCACACGCAACAGCCTCGACTGTACCTAGCAACATTCTAAAGGATAATTATTCAAGTTGAGTAGGCATGCCTCTCTGCCATTCTGCCAAGTTAACAACCATCTTAAACTTTGCATAGAAATTTCATTAGCGAATCCTATCCTTGAGAGGTAACTTCACATTCCGGAAAGAGCCAGGATATAACTTGTTCAATTCATAACTAAAAGCACCATTGTGATTTCTCAGAATTTTTGCAAAATAAAGAATAACTTTCGTTAGTTTCATGTTTTTCTTACACTAACTAGCACTACTTCAGTACCCAAGTATCCCTCTAGTTACGTAAGAAATTTTGTGAATTTTTGTGTCGTTTCCTTACAGCGGACGACTCCAGAAGATATTTATTGCTGAAAGTTTTTCAGGCATTTCTCTTTAGAACGTTAGGAGCGTCTGTCTGACTTCTGTAGTAGTGTGGGGGTGAAAATTGCATCTTGCACGAGCCACACGGTAAAGGGTACATCTCTGATTAATCCGTTGCACAGAATAACAGATCAACCCCACACCTCAGAGCTGGAGCGAGATGACTCCGAGGCACACGTGATGTACTTTAAGCACTTGTCGCCTTCAGTCAGAGACATGGTTCTCTGCTCAGAACCATGAGAAGAAAGCATAAAGATTTAACACGGTAAGAAGAGCAATCAACAAACATCTAGAAAATAAATTTCGTAGAGATACTTCAAACATTTGAGAGTGGTCAATGCTCCAGAATTACTGCACGGAAGTGTTTTCAATAAACAACCAAGACACATTCAGCGCGCAGAAATGAAATGTTCAGAGCTGATAAACAATATACACCGCCAGATAAAATTAGCACACCCTTTTAGAGGTTTCTAATTCACTCAAGATTTACTGTTTCAACAGTGCATATGGATTACATGAAATAATCACATTTTCAGATAAATAGTACAAACGGTTCTGAGGTACCAGCTGTCGACCCATGCTGAAACACCCACATTAGCATGTGGCGTAGATTCCATGGGCGGCAATGCTGGCAATGACTCTGGTATTCTGTCGATCGTAGAGATGGCGAATACTGTCCTGGGTTACGTTAAGCAACACCTCCTCAACCTGATTCTCTAAGAGTTGTTGGAAGACGAGCCGCAAGAGTCACTTCTCGTCCCATCATAACCCACACATGCTCGACTACAGACAAATCTGGAGCTTTCGCTGGCCGTGAAAGTTGCTGTACGTCTCGAAGGGTATTTAGAGTTTCAGGAGCAGCGTGTGGGTGAACATTATCCTATTGGAAGAACGCATCACATTCAGTTGAAAGAACAGCAAAAGAACGAGTCTGCAAGACCACACCAGTCTTGTGGTTTGATCTGAAAGGCTACAGGCAACTGCAAGTTTACGCCCTAACAGCAATCACTTTAACATTTAAGCCTTCCGCTTGTCTACCTAGCCATTAGTCTACTAAACTGATTCTGCCCTCTGACAGTGGTTGTTGTTTCTAGTTTGCATCGCAGTTGACACTTTTTTTCAGAGTCTTAAATAAAAGTGTAGAAATGCTGAAATGATATGAGATGGTGGTCCTATCATTATTGTAGTCAACTGTTGATGGGTGATTAATATATCAACATAGGATTAATCTATTATAAAAACTATGGAAAAAGTTTCTTGATCATAAAATAGGACAAACAAGTTAAGCGCGATGACAAATAAATCACGAACGATTCGAAACACAAATAGACAACAAATAAACAAGCACTCCACTGGGTGGTGATTGGTGCGCAAAGACTAAGATTTATCTGTTTCATTTGTTTACTCTGTCTAAAAATGTGGATTACGCAAAATGAAATTTTCTATTGCTCAAAAGATTTTGACGGATTAATTCTACACGGAAGTTATACTACGTAGGTGCAACAGAGAATAAGTGACGAGACTGTGATTCTGTCTGCCCTACCAAGCCAGAGCAGCGATACTATATCCCTTTCTCAATGCGTAGCACTGTCTCATGTGACGGCCATGGTGGAAGCGTCTGCAGGGTAGCGATGTGCAACACCTGTAACTCGCTATCGCCGGCATAAAACATGTAAAGTCGCAGGTTGCCGCTCTTTTAGTTGGATAGCAATTGCTTTCTTATGGAGCTCTGAAATCTTGACAGATTCCAGCTTGTGACATTCCTGTTCACCAGTCATACCGTGGACCAATTTCACCCACTCATACAGAAGTGTGCACAAGGAGATCAAATATCAATGTGGCAGACCTCATTTGAATAAGATTGTGCTCAGCACAGCAAGTTGTCCAAGATGACTGAAGTGTAAATTGTCGGTTCCACTAAGAATTCACCACAGCCTCCCCAGTCAAGTCCACTGTCAGTGCGAAGTCACTCTCAGGATGAGTGTCCCAAGGGCAATCCACTTCCACTCATAACAAGAGTCGAGACCACAATCTCCTCCCCAGCCTGGGGTGTGAACCAGAAGGCCACGTTTCTCTGCTCCTATCTTTCCACCAAACCTTGGTAAACTAGCAAAAAGCACCTACACAACCGCTCCCAAAAGGACTTCGTGCCAATCCCAAGACCCCACAAGCTCCATGTCTTTCCTCTAACTAGCCTGCTCTAGACTCCAGCCAATCCTAACCGAAGTTAATAACAGTCTTTTCCCTGTTGGAGAAGCAGTCAGTCCCTGACTGTTAAATTCCCATGCAGGGAGAAGATGTTATGCTTCTACATTTTTTCTTTCCCCATAGCCACTTTAGGCAGCATGTTTTGAGTTTCTGACTAGGCCTACAGTGAACAAGCCATTTATCACAGATATCGTCATCTGGACAGGCTGAACTTTGTTGTATGCCTGATCAGGGGCATTGGCTAAACTAAGTGAAGTTCTTTAGTCTCCCAACATAGCCCATTTCAGATCCACCATGAATGTTGCATTCCGTTATAAATTTCTTCCAAATACCTGAGGCTTCAGAAAAAACTCAGCAGGCAGAGGGACGACACCACCTGACAGCACCATCGATCGTGTCTGTTCCAAGGGGCACACAGAAACTCGCGAATGTTTATGGACACCATCCCTTTACATAAGTGGCATTTACAAAACTGTCGAAACACCTTGGCCAGGGAACCGACTTATACCCGGTGCCCCTGTACCTGCCGTGGCCAGAGGTGCCTAAGAGATAGATTCAGGTAGGCAGTTTTTTCGCCTCTTTGGCAAAAAGCACTGTCTGAACACTGTTGCGAGAAAATCTTGGAGCTAGCATTCTGTGCCCAGTAAGGGTTTCGAGATGTTCCGTTCCCTATTAGTTGCATGTGACTTCAAGCCCCAAATATCCACTGCAAGATTTAATATTAAATAACATTAGTGAGTAGCCATGAATGTGAAAATAAGAGAGTGACCTGTCCTCTCTCAGGTCTAACAACATTCTGAACAAACCGATCACTGGTTATCATCCCCACAGACCATAAGGTCTTGGGAGGAGCCAGTGTGTCTTGGAAGTCTGCGCTCACAAGTTTTCTGTCATACACGCATAATCTGGCTTCATTGCTGAAGACCACCATGCACCAGTCCATATTCCAAGTGATTCTCTGACAGCACCAGTAGAGCTATGCACGTCGACGCTGTGGCATAAGTGGAAGACGGGCTAAAGGAGTGCATGCCAGTAGCCCCACTGCTAATAAGTAGTTCGCAACAGTTCACGCTGACACGTCTGGATTCACAAGCACTCTTATCCGTAGTGTGGTAGCTGTACCATCTGAAACTGCTGCCTTCATAATACGACGATCTTGGCCAGCATCTGTGCTGTGTGGACGTCCAGAATCTCGTCTACAGGTGTGAGAATGTTCACGCAACCACTGATATCAGTATCATTGCACAACCGAAGCAGCACATCCAACTTTTGTGGTAACCCTCCAAAATGGCCATCCTGCCACTGAGAAGGCCACAGTTTGACCCCTTTCAAACTCATTCATTTGACTGAAGGAAGCGCAAGTAAGTCTCCATGACATCGAAGCCTGCTTGCTTCACACGTTTGCACCACACTGAACCTTCTGACTGTGAGCATTCCCCATTAAAGAGTACACACAGACAGAGCTCTGGTAGCCATGCCACTATGCTGTCTGTACAGCACATGTACAGGGCTATTACAAATGATTGAAGCGATTTCATAAATTCACTGTAGCTCCATTCATTGACATATGGTCACGACACACTACAGATACGTAGAAAAACTCATAAAGTTTTGTTCGGCTGAAGCCGCACTTCAGGTTTCTGCCGCCAGAGCGCTCGAGAGCGCAGTGAGACATAATGGCGACAGGAGCCGAGAAAGCGTCTGTCGTGCTTGAAATGCACTCACATCAGCCAGTCATAACAGTGCAACGACACTTCAGGACGAAGTTCAACAAAGATCCACCAACTGCTAACTCCATTCGGCGATGGTATGCGCAGTTTAAAGCTTCTGGATGCCTCTGTAAGGGGAAATCAACGGGTCGGCCTGCAGTGAGCGAAGAAACGGTTGAACGCGTGCGAGCAAGTTTCACGCGTAGCCCGCGGAAGTCGACGAATAAAGCAAGCAGGGAGCTAAACGTACCACAGCCGACGGTTTAGAAAATCTTACGGAAGAGGCTAAAGCAGAAGCCTTACCGTTTACAATTGCTACAAGCCCTGACACCCGATGACAAAGTCAAACGCTTTGAATTTTCGGCGCGGTTGCAACAGCTCATGGAAGAGGATGCGTTCAGTGCGAAACTTGTTTTCAGTGATGAAGCAACATTTTTTCTTAATGGTGAAGTGAACAGACAATGTGCCAATCTGGCCGGTAGAGAATCCTCACGCATTCGTGCAGCAAATTCGCAATTCACCAAAAGTTAACGTGTTTTGTGCAATCTCACGGTTTAAAGTTTACGGCCCCTTTTTCTTCTGCGAAAAAAACGTTACAGGACACGTGTATCTGGACATGCTGGAAAATTAGCTCATGCCACAACTGGAGACCGACAGCGCCGACTTCATCTTTCAACAGGATGGTGCTCCACCGCACTCCCATCATGATGTTCGGCATTTCTTAAACAGGAGATTGGGAAACCGAATGATCGGTCGTGGTGGAGATCATGATCAGCAATTCATGTCATGGCCTCCACGCTCTCCCGACTTAACCCCATGCGATTTCTTTCTGTGGGGTTATGTGAAAGATTCAGTGTTTAAACCTCCTCTACCGAGAAACATGCCAGAACTGCGAGCTCGCATCAACGATGCTTTCAAACTCATTGATGGGGACATGCTGCGCCGAGTGTGGGAGGAACTTGATTATCGGCTTGATGTCTGCCGAATCACTAAAGGGGCACATATCGAACATTTGTGAATGCCTAAAAAAACTTCTTGAGTTTTTGTATGTGTGTGCAAAGCATTGTTAAAATATCTCAAATAATAAAGTTATTGTAGAGCTGTGAAATCGCTTCAATCATTTGTAATAACCCTGTACTATCCTCACCAGGTTGCAAATGCCATCATAGGATCAAAATCGACGTAGTCTTTCCAGGTGCACTTATTTCTTTCTCGCAATGTAGAAGGAATAAATAAATCAGAAATGTTTACAATAGGAAAGAATTTATTGTCAGCAATAAATGGAAAGTAAAATAAAATAGGGTAAGACATAACGAACTCTTGCAGAGAATTGACCCAGAAAAATGTCCATAAAAGTAAAATATAAAATCAACAGGGATAACAGAAATTAAAGCTTTTCGAAGGAAGGATTGCTGGGAGAATACTGTGAGCTTGAAGAAAGTAAGACAGTGAATATGGGAAACGAGAGAACAAAAACACGTCCATCCAGGTCGAGAGGATATCTGACATCATCAGGAAAAGAAGGATTAAGTCCTTCGGACACAGCCTGAGCCAGAGAAGGCTGACAAATCAGATTCTGAAGTTTCTTCTGAACAATAAAATCAAAATACTCTGGAACAAAGAGATGTAGAGGGATCTGGAAGACGTGGGAATATGGAAGACACAATTGCAATACGAGTTTCGAACAAAAAACTGAGGCTACCATGGTTTTCCAGGAGAGAATCAGGCCCACGACAAAAATAACACAGAATCGTAAAAGCGTAAAGACATTTCTGAAGTATGAAAATAAAAGAATACGAGAAATACCACACGAAATGTAGCTGATCTCAACAAACGTGGTTCTCAAATGGCCAAAAACCGATTGGTGAAGTAAAAAGATGAGGAAATTGTACTGCGCCTCCACAATCACACTAGGCTCTGGGAGAGCTCCACTTGCAGTTCGCCAGTTCGGCGCCACGTCCGGTAGCGCCACACTCCTTACGATATGGCTACCTGTGCTACGACTAATGGAACGTGTCCCCGGCGTACGCTGGCTGCCTCGTTACGTCAGGAACGGCTGGTTGCTCTGACGCATTTCACTACCGGCTTGGGCAGTATCTCTCGTTAGCAAAGAACTGTGGGTCAAAATAATATGAACACCTTTCTGGAACTAGTTTCCAGACATTTCTGTAACTCACTATCATTGTACTTCGTGTCCTCCTGAGACTAACACATCTCTGGAAGTGTTTTGCTCTGTCAATGGGTTTTGTGGAGTTGTTTTGATCTATCGAGAATATTTTCAGCTACTGAACCCCTCTCCATTGCCGATGTTGCTAACGCATGCCCCTGCAGTGGTGCTCGATTCGGGGAGCTGTCCGTCCGAGTCCTGGTGGAAGACAATTTTTTCAGGGAGTATTGCACGAATTTCAAGAAAGAGATTCCAGGAAAGCTATTTGCAGGGCCATGTACACGGACGTTCAAGTGCATGTGTTTGATCCAGTATGAAAGGGTGTCCCCCACATCCCTCTGCCATTGCAAATACACTCATGCTCATAAATTAAGGATAACTGCAGAATGTGGTGCTACAAAACGTGTCACTACACAAAACTGGCGCTAATAGCATAGGCACATAGGGAACACACACGACACAGCTCTGTAAGTCCACGGTGATGGCTCTCGATCTCCCACCATAATCGGGTCCATCAACATGATGTGGCAAATATGAGGTAGCCAAGGAGGTGGAAACGTGTGTTATACTATGCCAACACTGCTTGCTAGCTGCAACAGGTTAACACAATTAGCAGCAGTACAAAATAAGAATGTATTTATTACTTAACTTTGCTGTAGTCCATGATCAGTTGGTTGACAATTATAAAAGACGCGACTAGACTAAGCGTCTGTAGACTGACAAATTACAAGTCACAAATCTTGCAGTGACGAATTAATCTCTCGTAATCTTGAATGTCCCATCCGGTGAATTTGAGGACTAACTTGGAACGGAGCTACAAAGACTTGATGGCACCAGTGACAGAGCTGCAGACGATGACTAACATCGGCGCTGGCTAACCACTGAGCGCGGCTACGAACTGTGGACTGGCACAACTGCACTACTCTCTTGCTACACATGAAGTGTCCTAGCGGCGAGCATAAGTACTGCGACTGGCTGTGTAGTCTTTGGCTAACATAGCCGTTCTTCAGTTCCGTTTATCGAGAGAATCGCATCCGGCGGATCGATCTCTCAGTCAGCGGTGTGGTCGTATGACTGACGACATCACACATGGTGATAAGTTGAGCAAACCGTCCCGAAACACATGTGTTACAAAACGCCACTGTTTCCTGCGCATGTAACCCCCACATCAATATGGGATATGATCACCATGCACACGTACGCAGGGGTTGGCATACTCTGGATCAGGTGGTCGAGCAGCTGCTCTGGTATAGCCTCCCATTCGTGCATCAGTGCCTGTCGGAGCTCCTGAAGTGTCGTAGGGGTTTCAAGACATGCATCGATACGTCGACCGAGAGCATCCCAGACGTGCTCGATGGGGTTTAGGTCTGGAGAACAGGCCGGCCACTCCATTCGCCTGATCTCTTCTGTTTCAAGGTACTCCTACACGATGGCAGCTTGGTGGGGCCTCCATCAGGAGGAAGGTGGGACCCACTGCACCCTTGAAAAGGTGGACATACTGGTGCAAAATGAAGTCCTGATACACTTGACCTCTGTCAATGACATGCAGGGGTGTACGTGCACCAGTCACAATCCCACCCCACACCGTCAAAACATGACCTCCATACAGATCCCTTTCAAGGACATTAAGGGGTTGGTATCTGGTTCCTGGTTCACGCCAGACGAAAACCCGGCGAGAATCACTGTTCAGACTATACCTGGACTCTATATGAACCGTGAATTTACCTTCAAAATCTTTTCTTAAAGAATTTACTTTCTTTACTAGCGATTCATCAAGAACATTAACACATTTAATCACACTATATGAGCGTGGAAGTAGTTGCCAGGGAGTAGCTGATGGAAACAAATTAAATTCCTAAAAACCCTTTCCATTTTTTTTTCAATAAATGGAACAGATTTAAAAAATTATTATCAGAAAGCACCATTTAAATATCAAGTTACAATTTAATCAGAGGCAGAAATAACAATTTTCCTTTTTGACAATGAGTTTTCGGACTGAGAACCTTGCCGCTCCCTTTTAACACGGTCGTAGTCACGACCGCTCACAACAACCTCTGAAAGACTACACTGGTCCAAACTGCAACACACCAGATTACTTTAAACTAAAAAAAATTAACAACTCACACAACACACAAACTATGCACCCCGTAGGAGGGATAGAAATGGTACAAAACACTCACATTAAAAAAAAAATTATTTGTCACCAGAAGTGCAACTTGTTTTTAAAAGAAAATTATTACGGTGGAAGGGTGGCATCTTTATATACTAAAATGACCATTTAAATAAAAACCCATGAAATGCAGTCTTACATAAAATGTACAAACATGCTCTACATTACACATATACCGCCTCTCAAGATGATAGGCAAGATAAAAACATATTTCAGGAATTCGGTCTTTACACTTCAAGGAATAAATTCGTTAACACCGAATCCGACAACATGACAGAGGCAGCTATTAACGTACGACAGACAGACACTAACATCCTAACAAATGCGGACGAAAGACAGGCAAGCAAGCTGGGGACGACAGACTGACCAATAAAACAAGTGGAATTTAACAAGTAAATGAAACAACATATCAGCAATCACTTAACTTGCAATAAACGGCGATGTCTGGCGAAGACCTGACGCACCACCCGCAAAACGCTCTCCCGAACCGTCCGCTGCCAGCCGCTTCAACGGACGCAGGAAGGCGCGCCGGTCTCCCGCCTCACGGCGTCGAAGCTCGCGCCGGCCAGACCGATGTCGTGGGTTGACTCCTGTTGCTCTCGTGTCGGCTGCGAAGCCACTACTCCTCGCTATACGGCGCGGCCCACTGGACTCACGTGGCGACCTTACATGCGCCGACGCCCAAGACGGACAAGGCATCTTGTGTCTCAGTGCACAACCGACCAACCGATCGATCCAACCGGTCTTAAAGGTCGATTCGAACGACAGATATCCTGGCACTCCAGGCGGCAGACCGTCATTGACTAAGCGATCACTCGGTCGGACCCATCCCAGCAGAGGAAACATGCCCTCAGGTTACCCGACATCCCTGCCCCGGGAAGAGACCGACCTACCGATCAATCCAACCGCCAATGTCCATTGCCTGAAGAAACTCGAGCAGACTGGCGGTCTAACACATACTAGCACTCCGGATGACAGACAGACACTGACTGCCCCACACTGAACCGGCTGACCAACTGACCGACTCACTGAGACTGACAGACTGCCCCCAGACTCACTCCGACTGACCGACTCAGACTGACCGTCCGCTGAGCTCATAGCGCCCCTTAAATGCACGTGAACAGGCAACTTTTCCCTTTTCACACCACAGGGAGACACCACAGCTGCGACTGCCACAGCGGCGCCGCCGCCAGACACGGAGGGCGACTGCTTCACACTACGCGCTGCGGCGCGCTCTTCAAAACAGCAAATTTTACCACGGCTCACTATACTTATATGGACATGGTGTCTGTTCTTTCGGACCTGCGGCCGTCTGGAACGAAATTAGAATTATATATTAATACCTTCAGCTGCTAAGCGGCGTTGATATATAGCAACGGGGACAGGTGAAAATGTGTGCCCCGACTGGGACTCGAACCCGGGATCTCCTGCTTACATGGTAGACGCTCTATCCATCTGAGCCACCGAGGGCACAAAGGATAGTGTGACTGCAGGGAGTATCTCGCGCACGCCTCCCGCGAGACCCACATTCTCATCTTATATATCCACACACTACACTCGTGGTGTCCCTACCCAACACACTCATTACTCGTGGAACACACTCTTACCAAGTCCCGTAAGAGTTCGGATAACATGTGTGCATCCGCACAGAAGGAGGTCATGGCCCGTATTGCCAGAACTATAAACTTATATGGATATGGTGTCTTTTCTTTCGGTTCTTTCGGACATGTCCGAATTCAGGTCATAATTAAGACTAGGGTCTTTCCGTATGAATATCTGGATACGAGGGAGAAACTCAGTGAAGGCACCTCAGCTGACATGACCACATTCTCCAGAAAACACAGGATATGGGTAACAAATGAGGAATATGACAGACAGCATGCACCTATTGTATATATACCAATAAATATTTTGAGTGCATGTGGAACGATATGACCCACTTATCGTAGAGAGAGAGAGAGAGACAGAGAGAGAGAGGGAGAGATGTATATGATTATATGCTGGGCATACTGTGTGTGCACATTACATTGTAGTCATTGTCTACGAACTATGAGTCACATACAACGTATTTTCTTTCAAACGCTGGCCTTATCAAATCAGGATGTATTTATTTATGTGAGACAGGCGAACTGTGAATATTCAGTGCCATGTGCTGCTCTGTTATGTGTTTGACATTGTTAGAAACATATGAGGACCAGTGTCAAATGTAGCCTGTGGTTAAAGTGTGTTTTGAGCTGTTGAATAAAGCTACTTTGTTAAACTCTAATTGCTCATTTTTTTTCTTTCTATATCGACTCTGTAAAATAGGTTTTACAATATGATATTGCTGTACCATACAACGTTCAGCTACATCTGTGTTTCACGCCTCTTTTGCTATAAGAATGGATGTGTTAACACTGTTGTTGGGTTCATTTTTAACGCAACATTTCGGCCTAGTGTAGATGATATTGTGTATCTAACAAACTCATGGAAAACTCGTTGCTGGGTGCCTGGCCGGCACTGCGCATTTGACTGTATTGCTGCTAACTCAGGTGGTCAACTGCAGTGGCTCAAGTGAGTGGACTCTGGCGCTCCCTGGATGCCTGTCTCATATTTTTGCCATCAGGCGGTGGTCTCTTATGAATCACTAGAGCACTAGACCCTCCCAAAGGTGTTTATCTCAGTCTGTCAGATGGAGTTGCACTCTGTCGCCGATAAAGTAGAATTTTTTTCATCACGAAATGCCATGCACATGAAAGCTATTGGCCAATACTCTCTTAAGACATCGTTCTTCTTTTGACGTCTATATCTGCAATGTTTTAAATGGTTACTGTTCGCCTTGTCACTTTGTACAAATGTATATGGCTCGCAGACGCATTTCAGACATGTCTAGTTTTTGAAATTACACACATTTCTGCCTGGATCTTGGCTATAAACAAGGCAGATTACTCTATGTTTAATAGCCAATACCCATCCAAACCATCAGTTTTGGTGGTGAATTTTAAAAACATGATACCTGAACATTCCATTTTGCATGTTATTCCTGGGAACACGTATAAGTCGTAATTTTTTAATTTCTGTGCAGGATGTGTAAGTAGGCCACTGGATTAAAGTACAATTGTGCTGCTTGCATTTTCAAACTTTCCCAACATTTTAACTTAGGTCACATAGATTGTGGCTACAAGGTCACCACAAACAATGTACTATCTTCTATTTCGAAATCACCGATATATTTAACTTTGTGCATGTGTGCACTGAGGAAGTGTTCCCACTGTTCTAAACTTCGAACAGTCTGGTTTTGATACACCCAGTGGGGTGTCTCGACATTCTCACCATTTCATACTGACGACACAATTATAAACTTACAACCATCCAGTCTCAGCTTGTATGCACAGCTCCAACGTCTTGGATTTAGGTGATGTAGCAACCATGCTCATGATGCTGATGTAGACGTTCTCAGAACCGTGTTTTTATCTCCTGGCCCGTCATCTTGCATTGTGGTGTCATAGAGGCTGTTCTCAGGTCCACTATATTTGACTTTATACTTACGACATTTGGGCAGGCTCTGCCATCTTGGATTTCTTAATTCCCTGCCATTTTACAGTTAGCACAATTACGCTATTTTGAATTTCCTGCCATCTTATACAGAGGGCATCTGGGCTATTTTCAGTTTTCCGCCCGGTTATATGTAGGGCAATCATTATTTCCCATCATTTCAGAATTAGGACAATAAATGGACCTACAAGACACTTCGGGAGGTGCTCTGAGTGATACTGCTACACTACTACTCGAAATTCCCGGCATTCTATAGCACAGGTCGCCTACTACCTTTTCCCCGAGCCACCTACAAACAGCTGCCGCTCCTCCCTCCCCCCCCCCCCCCCCACTACTCTGGTCCAAGGTAGGCTGATGGGCTTAGTCCCACAGGGCGAGTATAATCGTCTTGAGGTGTAATGGCTGTCGAACATTTGTCTTTTTTCTCTGCAGTAGCGTGCAATGTATGCCGGGTCTTTACGGGGGAAACATACTGCTGTGTTGTCCTGCGTCCTCTGAATGTCTGTTCTGGCGAAGTGTTTCTATCTGCGTTTGTTGGATGCTGGGTTAACGTTTGACGGCTGCAACGTTAGTTGCAGTAGCACAAGTCCATTCCTCATGGAACATTCGACTAGTAGCAGAGACTGGTGTTAAAGATCGATGCACCTCTTCTCCAACATTCTCTATTACCTCCTGACATCTGGGGTCGACATTAATGGCTTCTATCTCTTGTTTGCTCGATCCTAAATTGTTTTTGCCACGAACTGCTCTATCTCTACTTTTACTACAGGCATATGAGGGAGACTAGGTCGTGATGGTCTTCCACAACTGCCATGGGGACCACATTCGGGAGTTGGTCATACCTCTTTTCCTGTTGCATCTTCTCAATGCGCTGCCACCACTTGAGTGATGCCTCTGTTATTGCGTTCTCATTTCTCAGAAGGGCTTGGTCGATTTCTCTTCGACGTCTTTCATCCGGTGTCAGTTTTTGTTGCCTTCTGTCATATTCCGATTCACAATGTAGCATATGGCCAAAACATTCTGTACTGGCATGTCGTTTTCGTATAACACTGGGCCCTGTTCTTCAGTTATTGTTCCGCTAAGTTTACTTACTGCTAACTGTCAGAGAATGTTTTCTTCAGTTCAGTCTGGAATTTGTCCCAGCTATCATGGTCTCTTTGTTGTTATCTAGCTACTGTTAGGCTTTGCCGTCGAAGGAAAAGTATACATTTGCCAAATACATCATGTCATCCCACCTGTTGTAGTTGACGACTCGGTTGCATCCTTTTAGCCATTTCGTTGGGACCTCACCACTGTCTCCGGAAAAGGCGCACGGATGCCTGCTGTTATGGAAACAACTGGTCTGCTGAGGGTATGGACTGAGGGAACTGCTTGCATTCCAGTTCCTGTCCATGTAGACGATGGCTTTTGCATTGACTACCTGGAGTAACGGTGATGCAGATGTTTTGAATTACCAGGCGTATCCAATAACGTCACGACATAATCACAATTAAGTCAAAATCAGAAAGCTGTGTCGTCAGCGACGTACAACACTTAGGACTGAAAGCACGTTTATTACAGACACCAACGTGCAGGCGAAACAGAATTGCGCCTGGACGGAGAGTGCAGTTATTTATACAAACATCGAATATTCCAGAATTTGCAGATATTACAAGTATAAGAAATTTCGAGAACCTTCAAGAAACGATAAATACAAAACGACGAAGACTGACTGGTGATGGGATTTGAACAGTCCACCTGTACATCAGCTAGCAACGCTAACCGCTACGCCACACTATGTAGCACACCTCGCGGCAGTACGGTACAGCGACAAGTACACTCTGTCGTGCACTTTACATGAAAATTCTTAGAATGTAGGTTTATAAGCAAATGTGAGAGTCTTGGTATACGAATATAATATCTGATACATGCAACTACTAACATGTTATTCTCGAAAGCAAATACTGGGTACTGAAGCAGCGAAAGAATGAACCGGCGGCCTGATGTCACAGTGTGAGGTATGCGGAGTGCTTATTTGGAGCGAGTTAGGGCCGTGTGCTTGCGAGTTATTATTCCTGGGGGGAAAACCCGCCCAACTAGCGTCACACCGGCTAAATGTCTCCATTAACAAGAATCTGTTACAGCGCCATAAATATTCATTCCGAGAGGTGGGGGCTGTTTTGCATTTCTTAGGCAGCTGTTGCCAGGACAGAACCCAGCCACCGGCAAGTAAAATACCTGCATAAGACGGATGCATGCTCGCCGTGCACCGGGGTAATTGCCTGGCGTCGGTTAGTCACGGCGCAGTGGGTGGTCCATGCCGACGTACTGTTAAACGCGACCCAACATGCGCTTCTGGTGTCGACGTGATACAGGCGGCGCTGGAAGCTTGCTGACGTAGGGATTATAAAGTACTGAAAACCTGTACATCGCTTTGACTATTAGCAGTAAGCACACGACGTATGAGCATCCATTATTTCAACGCGACTTGCAGTGCTATTACAGGTAATGCATATAGAAAACTGCTACTGAAGAGTCCTTGGAGAATAGTTGATAGTGTAGCAACGATTCTCAGCCTTGCTTTTGAAAGACGACCACAGAATAAGAATAACTCACGTACGATTTCAAGCTACTAAGATTGTGATTAGCTTTTTCATTCCCAGTAGCATATATAAGACGTGTAAATACATCTTCAGGGCCTTTAACTTGTATTTTACATCTGCCACAAAACGATCCGTCTTTGTGGGGAAACTAATTGTTTGGGAGTACCAAATACAGTAAGATGGTGTACTTATTATTAGTTGGTTTTAGGTCGTCACGAACACGCATATATCTTAAGTGCAACGAAATTACTTACAATCGGCACGAATACTGTATGGAAGTACTGCACATCATACACAACACACTATTCTGAGCCCTTATAACAGAACCTTATATTTTTGCAAAATATTTCAGTCGCGTTACTTTTTTTCGGGGTAAAAATTTATTACTTTTGTCACAGTAACAATGTTGGAGAACTTTCCGAAAAATAGGGTAGATTTTGCAGTTGTATTTGTTTTATTGATTCAATGGTTCGTAGTTATGTGTTTGGAAACATTGAGAGGGTCCTATAGTCTCCTGTCATTTTCATTTTATTTGCTTTCCACAGCACTTTGCATCCTACAGAACAATTCGGGTTTTTTCGTTGCCAAATTTCGTACCAGAGAAGACTGAGCTATGGTTCAATCTAGCCGTAGCCTATTTCTTTCTACGATTTGCAAGCGTCATATGGCCGTCATGTTGGTTATTTTCAAGCTTGCAAATAGGTCTATAACGCCATTATAAGTCTTCCATGATTTTATATGTAACCTAACTCACGACTATGATTCCATAAAGTGTTTATCCCTTGTTCTCCTATTCCAAAACGCTCTGGCATGCGTGGGTGAATGAATGTGGGTGTGTTTGATTCTGCTGTACGGTGGTTTGGTCTACTCCAGAGAATCAGCGGTAGTCTTACAGACTGGCCAATCATTGTAGTTTTAAGGTAGGCAAGGAAGTTTGTTCCCCTTGTCTGAAAGGGTTGGGTTGATTTGGGGGAAGAAACCAAACAGCTAGGTCATCGGCTTCATCGGATTAGGGAAGGATGGGGAAGGAAGTCAGCCGTGCCCTGTCAAAGGAACCAACTCGGCATTTTCCTGAAGCGATTTTGGGATATTACGGACGCGGATTGCCGGTCGCGGGATTAAACCGACGTCCTCGCGAATGCAATTCCAGTGTGCTAACCACTGCGCCACTTCTCTCGGTACCTTGTGTGAAAGTTACGGAAGCCGCATCTCTGCGTTTCCTGGCCACGGGGTCGTGTGGGAGAAGTGTTAGGGTGAGATGGACAGTCTGCTTCCAGTTCTCCGAGAGTCTGCAGCCGAGATCTCTTCAAACAAGGTTGAGTTGATTTAACCGCGTGGTGCGTTGTCTCATAGCGAGAGGGGAGCTTTTAGTTTTTGGCCTCGCGTTTTGTCTTATAGAGATTGTTTTGCTGGGTCGCAGCAAGGAATGCAAGGCTTTTGCAGACTTTCAGTTTGTTTCCTGATGCAGACTTTGGTCCGTAAGAAGAACGTAGCACAGAGGTGTTGCACGTGTTGAGGCGATCTCACATAGGAAGTTCACTGTTAATGTTTGTGTGCCTGCGACTGCATGTGTATAAATTCTAATATTTTCCGAATCTTGATAATTTTTGCCTCTTTGTAAATTTTCTTTGTGTCATTATTATATTTCCGTTGAAAACAATCCACTTGGGTTAGAGTTTGTTGGCCCTCTGCAACTACCATTTGTCTATTGACGTGGCCACACGAGTTAACTGTGAGCCTAACTTTCCGGTGGCCCCCTGCCTCTGACCTGGAGTTTACTTATTGCTCTGATTTTGGAATATTAAATGTATCCTGTCCGGATTACTAAATTGTATTTGTGGTTTGTGATTTCATGTTAAACGCGTAAGTGTGGCCCTTATTTAAATGCAACCGTGAGATTCAGATTTACCCTTTTATTTAATCATTTCTCAACACAACGGAACAAAACTTCTAGCTTGACCGCGATTCTAAATTATGAGATTTTGTTGTGAATCGTACAGCGTTTCACAAGCAATGGTACGTAGTTACCAGGCAACAGCAGTTAGACGTCTTATATCAATGTCTTAAGAAATAAATAATTTTTTCAAGTCTTATCCAGTGTACCGATGTTACATCTCCTTTACCTACACCATTTACCTTGTAGTTTCCTGTTTAGCCAATCCATAGCGTTTCCATGCGCACAGGTCCAATAATTAGTGTTCCGTTTTTATTTAAAACAAATTCTTTAGGACAGGTCTTGTTTTCAGGAATGTTGCTGCAAGCTGCTCTTATTCACAGTGTTCGCGCACTTTTTACTTTATTTTAATATTTGATTCATGTAAACAATCCCTGGATCATATTAATAATTACATCCCATTTTTTACGAGTGGCATTACAACGAATTTTCTTTTATGAGTTTTTTCTTACGACTAAAATTAATTAATTTTCCAACTCAACTTGTTTGTCGTGTGGCTAGAGTTGGTGGTGACCCAATCTTTTACTTTGATTTCAATGTCAGATAGCATTGCGTGTAGCTCTCTTAGCCATCACGATATGGCTCAGGGCTCCACTCGTTTCAGAAACACCACTTAAGTGCAGCCACTTACACATGGCGACTTCCTTTACCTACGATAGCTGGTCGTCAAACTTCTTACAGGTCCCCTTCATTGTCACTTTCTTCCCAGTGTCTTCTCATTTCCGTTTCTCCTCCCCTTTCTCATGAATCATACAAGAAAATTTTTGGGTTACTTTTCTCGGGTCTTTCATCTTTTCTCCTTGAGTCATTACACAGCGTGCATGCTCCACACCAAAAAAGGAGTTTATTTTACTTACATATGCACTAGTATTATAATTTACAAGAAGAATTTTATTTTTTAAGGGTTTAGTGCTAAGAAAATATCTTGTTATCAAAGAATGCTTGGTTTACGTGTTTTTTAATTTCCTACGTCATTCAAGCTGTCTAAGAGATACTATCACCGGGACGACTTTGGCTAACAATAAAAAATTTATTTCCCCCACAAGAGTTATGGAGAAGAATTCTGATTTCAAGGATATTTTCAGTTTGAAGAAGAAATTTAGTTTTCAAGAATATTTTAATGAACCTTTTTGGGAAGACATTTTATTCAGAAAAGCCCTACAGTCAACTGATGACGACTTTGGTAACAATAATTCGGGTTCGTAGGGGAAGCCAGAGTCCAAAATTAAACGGAAAAGGTATAGTGCTTAGGAAGACGTAGGTCGTTAATCCAAGTGACAACAGCGTTTCTTTCTGTGGCGGAATATTCTGGAACGGAGTCCACTCAATCTCGGGAGGCCAAATGAAAAGCTCTTTGAATAAACAAGAAGGGAAAGCGACAAGCAGGTCACCCACGTGGCGGCAAATCAAAGGGAGCGAGACGACATTCATTTACGTACCTGTTCATTGAAGACATTGTCTTTCCCTGCATTCGGACAATGAATGGAAAATGGACATGACATTCGATTTCAAGGAGAGGTAAATATGTTTGAGCTGAAGGTTAATGTACCAACAATTCAATTAACTTTCTTCGCTGCTTGCAGATGTCTAGGGAACAGCAGATAATGTTATAGGCACTGAAAAGCCAAATGACATAACTGAAGATGCAAAGAAAGGTTGACGCTTAACTTCCTGTCTGTGACTACATTATTAAATACGAAGAAAAAGCTCGGACTAAACTGTGATCGCGAAGGAAATCTGCCGTGTCCTTTGGAATGGGATAATCCAGGTATTCGCATGAAGCGGTTTATGGCAGATACTGAAAACGTGAATATGTATGTCTTAACAACTGTCACTTTTATGCGATACTTGAGTTGTACCGATGAATAGGGGTACTGAAAATTCACCAATCAAATAAATGTATTATACGTAAAGATGGATGTTTGAAATGGCAGTACCGACGTGAAATTTCTTCCATAAAAAACAAAAAAAAAAGGATTAGTCAAAAACTTGTTTGGCAGTTATGACGAAGCACAGCTAATGTATTGGCTATGAAACTACACACATAAAACATGACAATGCAAGTCAACCTAGGGAATTTATATTTGAACTTTGGAGTATGAACTGTTCAGAACTGATATCTCAGCCTAGCATTCCCTTAGCAACGTCATTACGGACATTTATTACTTCGAACTGCAGTAGAGCACAGTGTGAAGCCGTTAACTTCCGTGTCTTTGGCGTTCATACGAAGTGGATGTAATTTAAGTTGCATAACTACCCTCATTACGGTGGAGGACTGCATGCAGCAAAATGATGCTAGAGACCCAGGCCAAACAAGCTCTATGGAGACTAAGCCAGGATATCGAATGGCTCCTCCAAGAGCTGTATTGTTTGCTGATGAAAACATTACTCAGGGATAAGAACACACGTTAACTATCGAAGGCTCGGTGTCTGTTTAGTATCAACACACGGAAATTGTGTTTCAACCTAAAGATGGACCAGAGGAGACACAGATACAGCTTTTTCGGGTAACTGTCAGATGTTCAAACTTTCTGGATTATTAACAAAATCTTGGTTGCTGTCATTTTGTAACCTGCATCGAGACCCATCCACGAAGCAAGGGTCATCCACTGGTCTTAATGTGCGCACTGCACACCGTCTCTCCTGGGATGATTGCTGACTAGTGCATACATATGAAGACGCTTCACACGGACACCATCTAAGTGGAGCCTTGACAACATCCGTCTTAGAATAGCTGCAGCGAAGCATGTGGAGTCGCTATACTATTCTCTTGGGCGTGTAACTTCGATGCTTCTCGTATAATTTAACTGTCTGCTGAACCTTACAATTGAACAAGGGTGCTTGTGTCCGTGTTATAAGATTCGGAGCACAAAAGTGGAGCCACTTATTCGAGAACAGATTTGAAGCCATTTCAACAACGTTCTCCGTATGTGTGACCGCGTCGTACGAGCTAAAATTACCAAAGTTTGAGCTTTATTGCTGGCACCCTTCATCAGCGTCACACATTATGGTTTGTGATTACTGCTCTACAGGGGAAAGTGGTTCACAATGACATTTAAAACTTAATTGTCTTTCACAGCCTATCTAATTTTACATTAGACTGAGGTTTCTGGAGTGGCATATGAATAAACGATTCAATACAAAATATTAAGATTCGCTATGAATTCACAATTTCAAAAATGTTGTCAGCGTGTCAATTTGGACTACCTGGTGGTACAAAGTAACACACCTTTTCTCTTAGAAGAGTGACTGCCTTTATTTTTAATAGTAAATTGTTAATGTAATCATAAGTTGTAGCATAAACATGTAATAAATATTAGAACTCCAATTGTAACGAATTAACAATGTGCGTTAGTAAAATATGCCAAAATTTGTGGCAAATTATTAGCAGGAACCAGAATCTTACAAGTATTTGTTGTTGCTAGTAACTGTTTTCATTTGTAAAAGTCTTTTTTAAACAGACTCCCTACGTTTTTGCAGTCTATAAGGTATGTGATGGAGCAGTGCAAAAACAACGTAGTCCAGTGTCATTTTTCCCCTCTTCAACACAAGCGTAATCTTTTGTCATAACCTCAACAACTAACAAACCCAAAGTCAAAATACTGTTACATTCTTAAAGACTTATCTTCTTAAGGTCTCCCACTGATAGTAAATCTTCCACACAAATAACCAACACTGTACAGTGTTAAAACGTTTCCTAACAGAAATGCTTGTTTCGTTGACTTCGAAAATGGTTTTCCACATCTCACCTCACCTAAGCAAATGGAAATGGGCAAAGTTTAATGGCTGGTGTGCAAAGTGTATCCACCACAAGCAATCTAGTAAATCAAAGACTATGACACTGTCAGTCACCAAATTGAAAAAAGAAGGCCATTATAATGCCGTTTTGCCCTTGCATGTCAATGGTCCATTTCCTCCCATATGTTATTTGAAAAATGCTAGGCACCCCGGCATATCATATTCTGACAGGGTGATAAGATCAAGGTGGAGGAATATTCGATGCTTATTCCTCGGAATATTTGAGGACCATCTTAACAAAATTCAGCAAACGCATTTTTTTAAAAAAACTTGTTTTAAATGGATTCTGGTGCTTTAATAAGAACTTCACAAACTGGATAACAGAAAATACGACAAAACTGGATATTTGTCGTTGTAAATGACGCTTGAATACAGCAAATTTTCACAAAACGCGACGTCCCCATTTTTCAAGATTCCACAAAAGTCAACGGATACTTATTTTATACAGCATGACAAACTCTGAACATAACATGAAAACTTAAATTTAATAGCCTTTACACTCGCATGTGTTTATTGTCGGACAATCGCACAACATCTCACGAGATAAACCAGCTGTTTGCTGAGCGGCTTTTAGACAACAATACATAGTGTCCCGCATAATTCTCTTTCGTGTTCAGCCACTGTTTCACTATAAGCTGTTGTAGGACGTTCTTACTGGATCACCATTTTTAAGATGTTAGAATTTGTTATTCAGTCCAGGAGGTGAAAAGCTACAAAAAACAGTAGTTGTCAATGTCAAAAGAGTGACAAGTACACAGCTGCACCCTCAACTGAAGATCTGCATACAGACTGTAAACATATCGAAAAAACAAAGGAAATAACGAGCAAAGCATGATGTTTATTTTCAATGATATTTAGCCTGTATATGAATAACACAAAAGTTGAACAGATGATTTTTCACTGCGATACATGAGAGTGAACCTTCCTAAAAGATGCAGATCGAAGGAAGACTATAGAAGCAAACAAAGATCTGTGTCACTCTCACACTGCGAAGAAGAGGAGGCCGAGAGATTCTTGCATTTGCCTCAAGATTCAGAATAGCGACAGGTAAATCTGTAGCGTAAACAAGAAGTTTATACAATGAAAATAACTGCCTGAAAAGGTTATATTTGTTTCATATATATTTTTCAGGAGTCTCTGGAGACTGACTCAGGCGTAATGTCAAGCAGAGGCTGTATGTGGAGTATCACGGTGGACGAACTCGACAGCTACAGGTAATGGACGAACAACAGACGCAGTTCATTAAGGACATACTTTTGTATAAATGCAGAACTCGTTCGGTACAGAAGTTCTGTAAATACAGTAGCGCGTCATAGACTGTGCTTGAGAAACCAGCGTTTCGGCCACGGTTCCAAAGCCTCTCTTCTGGGTCTCCTGGTACCGCCCACAGAATGTAAATGATTAGAACGTATATTTAAAAAAAAGTTGTTGTTGTTGTGGTCATCAGTCCAGAGACTGGTTTGATTCAACTCTCCATGCTATTCTATCCTGTGCAATCTTATTCATCTCCCAGTAGCTACTGCAACCCACATGCTTCTGAATCTGTTTAGTGTATTCATCTCTTGGTCTCCCCATACGATTTTTACCCCACACACTTCCCTCCAGTACTAAATTGGTGATCCCTTGATGCCTCCGAAAATGTCCTACCAACCGGTCTCTTTTTCTTGTCAAGCTGTGCCACAAACTCTTCCCAAATTCTATTCAATACCTCCTCATTAGTTATGTGATCTACCCACCCAATCTTCAGCATTCTTCTGTAGGCACCACATTTCGAAATCATCTATCATATTATCATCTAAAATATTTATCGTCCACCTTTCACTTCCATACATGGCTACACTCCACACAAATACTTTCAGAAACGACTTCCTGACAGTTAAATCTATACTCGATGTCAACAAATTTCTCTCCTTCAGAAACGCTTTCCTTGCCACTGTCAGTCTACATTTTATATCCTCTCTACTTCGACAATCATCAGTTATTTAGCTTCCCAAATAGCAAAACTCATTCACTACTTTAAGCGTCTCATTTCCTAACATAATTCCCGCAGCATCACCCAATTCGACTACATTGCATTATCCTTTTGCTTTTGTTGATGTTCATCTTATATCCTCCTTTCAAGACACTGTTCATTCCGTTCAACTGCTCTAAAAAAAGTTTCTTAATGAAATAATGAAGAAAATGCACATAGAAGTGGAAGTGTTATGATTTGTAAAAGTTTATAATTTGTAACTTTTTTCTCGATAAACACCAATTATTCCCTTTGAAATTTTTTGAATCAACGATATTGAGCACAACTGAAAAATACGTCTCCTGTAAAATTTCGTAAATGGCATTTGTTGCGTTTTGTTAAAGCGGTCCTCATTTGACATTATCGAATCCGGAAGTGGGAAGATACTCCACATGACCGCATCTTTATTTGTGGTCGACGATACGTTGAGATGGCTTTGGTTTCCGTATCGTCCTCTACGTCGTCTTGTACGACTATACAGAGGCAAGACGGCTGTTAACCTTCACACGCTCCGACAGGCAGCCGTATATCGTTCACGACACAGATGTCAGTCACTCTGGACCGCACAGCACTTTGCAGACGGCAGGTCACGGTGTCCACGAACCCTCGCGCGCCGGCAAACACGTGGCAGTCCGGGCGCCGGAACGCGAGGTCGGCGGCGGCTCCCTCCCCGAGTAACAGGCCAGCGGACGGGCGGGCGTCGATCCCCGGCGGGCACCGGTGATCTGCGGACGGAAGCGCCAACAGGCGGCCGCGATGCGTATCGCATGCGTGCGTGCGTGCGTGAGCGCCTCATTAATTAGCGCGCGAGTCGTTTGTCGGCAGGGCGCCTCGCGATAGCCGGCCCACCGCTCCGCCGCGGGCCCGTTCCCACGCGGCAGGGCCGCCCTGTTCGCTACCGGCAGGTTTCCAGTGGACGCAACCAGTCGCAGTAAGTCTGAGGGCTTCCGTTCGTTTCTCTCTGGAGTGAACTTTCAACACTGGCCTCCAGCTGCCGGTTAATGGCCGCACAACATGCCTCCGTCTGTCTTAGCATTGCGGAAGTCGGAGCTACGTTCTCACTGCTGCAAGGCATACAGAACGTGACGTACGCACTCATAACCCCAATAACTTTCTCCACCACGGTTATCGGGGTTTAGCCTAAATAGGTTACACGTGCATGTTTTACTATTTAAGGCGCAAAACAGCTGGGGTCGTTATGGGACAAACCGTGACATAAAAAACGAAGCACTGGTTTTTGTAGTTGCCGCATCTGTATTAGCTAATTGATAAACCAGTCACGCCATCCCAGTTGCAGGTTACCTATTGTAACTGATTCCAGCGCAACCGAAATTATGGTTTTCTGTATTTAATGTAATTATTCGGCGAATTTTAAAATTTAAAATGCTTTCATGAACCCTGTATATTAAAAGGAACTGTTTTCCTTTGAAGATTTAACACAATAACATTACAGTTATAAACTGTGTACAATACCAGGGGGCGTTCAGTAAGTAACGCAACACATTTATTTTCTCAGGCAATTTCGGTTGAGCGTTCTCGCTTCCCGCGCCCGGGTTCCCGGGTTCGATTCCCGGCGGGGTCAGGTATTTTCTCTCCCTCGTGATGACTGGGTGTTGTGTGATGTCCTTAGGTTAGTTAAGTTTAAGTAGATCTAAGTTCTAGGGGACTGATGACCATAGATGTTAAGTCCCATAGTGCTCAGAGCCATTTGAGCCAATTTCGGTTAAAAAAATGCGAAATTGCTGTCTGTTGCTAACGTATGAGGTGAACCAATTGTGAGCTACTCCCCATATTCCGTAATGGTCCAACTTCTGGAGCAATATTTTGTGATCAACACATAAATGCCTTAGTTAAATCAAAAAATATGCCTAGCATTCGCAACCTTTTGTTTAACCCATCCAGTATCTCACAGAGAAAATAGAATATAGCATTTTCAGTTGTTAAGCGACTTCTAAAGCCGAACTGTACATTTGATGGCAAATTATGTGAGACAAAATGGTCAATTATCCTTACATACACAGCCTTTTCAATAACTTTAGCAAATACTGATGGCATAGAAATAAGTCTAAAATTGTCTACAATATCTCTTTCTCCCTTTTTACTAAGCAGCTTTACTACTGAGTACTTTAATTGTTCAGGAAACTGACCATTCCTAAAGGAAAAATTACAAATATGGCTAAATCCAGGGCTTATATGTCCAGCACAGTACTTTAATATTCTGCTAGGCACTCCATCATAACCATGGGAGTCTTCAGTGATTGAATTATTGACTCAATCTCCCCCTTATCTGTATTTCAGACATCAATCTCAGAAAGGCATTTGCCAAGAAAGTTATATGATTCCCTGTAGAAACAAAATTTCATTTAATTCACCAGCAATACTCAGACATAGATTGTTAAATACTGTACATGTATCTGATTTATCAGCAACAGAAATATTTTTACTATGAAATGACTTTATATCACTGACCTTGTGCTGCTGATCGAATACTTTCTTCACAACTAACCATATGGTTTTAATTTATTCCTGTGAATTAGCAATTCTATTTGCATACCACATACTCTTGAAACGTCCCCTTAGAAATATTATTGAATTACTGTGCTGATAAACCTCTTACATTATTTGGTTTTCAAACAGCTGAGCAGAACTGAACGTACTCATACATTTCGATCTTTACCTATTCTGATCAACACTAAACTGACACACAATATTTTCAGCGCAACGCAATCTGGCTTTCAATAATCCCTACAAAAGAATGGCCCTGACTAACATTAAACTATACCTTTCACAAATCACTTACCTCACAAAAATCTTCGTTACTCGAACTACTGCAATACAGCGAGCGCCACTACTGCCAGCTAAATAAAAGACACAAACTACTGAAGGCACTAACTACTGATAGGCATAGTTAACAAATGAAAGATTTTGATAAAGAACAAACAATGTATTTACCATAATAGTGTTCAAAAGTCATTATATATATATATATATATATATATATATATATATATATATATATATATATATTTCAGTTCATGACATCCAGTCTTACAAATTTACTGTCTCTGATGGACACACATCCAGATCATCCGCTCTCAAAACTCCGCCATCTCTCTCCTCACATCCACCACTGCTGGCGGCTCACCTCCAACTGCGCAACGCTATGCGCTGTTAACAGCCAACTGCCCAACACTACAATAGCGAATATTACAATTCCAACCAGCCACAGACTGCACACAGGGCAGCTAGTTATTTTCATACAGAGCGCTACGTGGCGGTGGCGTTACCAATATAAGAACCTAAACAGCCTACTTACACTCTTTCGTTTCCTAATAACATTTTTAAGCACCTTACAGTACTGTTTGTAATGGGCTACTGCAGCTTGATTGTGACTACTTCCAACACTATGATATAATTCCCACTTTGCTCTACATGATATCCTTGTCCCACTAGTAAGCCATCTGGGCTGCTTGTTACTGCTAGTACCCTGTTTAGAACGTTCTAGTGGAAAGCAACTCTCAAAGGGCATGAGAAACATGTTAAGGAAAGCATTATATTTGTCAACTATGTTATCAGCACTATAAACATCCTACCACTCTTGTTCCTTGACAAGGTTGAAAAAACTCTCTATTGCTGTTGTATTAACTGCTAGTATGTATCCTGGTAAAGGTTCAAATGGCTCTGAGCACTATGGGACTCAACATCTCAGGTCATCAGTCCCCTAGAACTTAGAACTACTTGAAACCTAACTAACCTAAGGACATCACACACATCCATGACTGAGGCAGGATTCGAACCTGAAACCGTAGCAGTCGCGTGGTACCAGACTTAAGAGCCTAGAGCCGCTCGGCCAGTCCTGGTAAAGGAAGCCTCTGAATTGTCAAATTATTTAAGTGGTACTCCAACATACCAGTCATTTCAAATTCAACATCTGTAAGCAGTTCACTAACTTTGTCTCTAATACCTCTTATATTTTGATGAAATATGCTAATTCCTTCTCTACCTGGAAACATGACATCGTCTGAAGGTGAGCCCTTAGTTTAGAGGGACTTCCTTTAAGCAGGTATGCCTATCAGCTGACTTCAATCTAAAAATGGTGCACCTCTAACACCAACTACTACAGGAATTTTTCCATGAGTGATCCCACCACCACCCACTACACTGTCACCAATAAGCTTTGCCAGCCTCCACTTCCCATTCTATTGAGGTGCTGGCCATGCCTAGTGAAACCTGATCTACTGATAGACCCAACTGGCACCACTGAAATGTGACCCACGCCCTCTGCCATCACTGCCCTCCCCAGCCCCATATTAACGCACCTAAAAGCCGCATTAAGATGAGGCCAATCATGACGCTGAAAGAGCTGCACGAAGTGCACATTCGTGGCACCACTTTGAGTAGCTATCTCTATATCACTAGCGCCGGTCGGTACAAGTTTGGAACATTTTGCAAAAGCAAAATATTGAAGTCTATTCATTACATTGAACTCAGCTCATTCTGTTCCTTCACGAGATGTTGAATGTTTTTGGCCAGTTTCAAATTAAATCGGAGACAGTGTTTCAGGAGGGTTGGTTAAAGACACAGGAAGAGTTTAATATATGCACAGAGAGGGGCCGTATAGAATTTTTCTCAGGGTCCTTAGCCTACAGGTTCAACGAAAGGGTAGCTCATTTCAGAATAGGGGGGATAAATGTTAGAGCTTTGAATCTCTTACTTTATCCATGAATGCGTCAATACTTTGCAACTCCATCCACATTGGGGGAAATGGCAGATCGTAACAAAATCTTACCAAATTTATAAAGTGTTTTGGCTAAGGGACATAGTTTTTGCACCTCCTCTCTGCTGATGGTTATTTGCTACACTAAGAAACAGTATATGTTTTATGTGATGTAGGCTGTGCAACAGGGTTCGCAATATTTTCACATGTATATGACCCCCACAAAGTAATGGAATGGGCGGTTTAGCCATGATACGGAAACTGAGAACCATGCTGCACTGTCATTGGCTCACAGCATCATCAGATCGACACTATGAAAGGTTTTTGTGATGTGACAACTCGTTAACATTGCTGGTTTAGACCTCGAGTAATTCAGTGAAGTTTTCAATGTATCAGATGAGAGGGATGCGGTAGTATCTTGTCAATTCTCTACTGGATGATGTTAGTGGAGTTTTTATAGTTTGGAGTTATTCTCTGTTGGATGATACAAAATAACGAGGACAGAGAGAATGTTTGGGTAACAGGCATGAATGCTCCCTAAGAGACACAGATATACTTATGACTGCAATACCTGGTAAAATTACTAAAATTGATGGAAAATCTGTAAAACTGATGAAAATGCAGCAAAAAAATGTGGAGGGACGAGGGTACTTACATGCTAGCCTGGGTGTATCAAAATCATTCCATTCCTCCACTGGTGAGATTGACAACTAGCGGTGCATACCATCCATGCTCAATGGGTTTAAGTCTTGCAGGATATCCCTCGTTCCACATGTCATAAAAATGAAAGAAGCAGTGTCCATAAATCTGGATGTCAGGATGACTGCCACCTAGGGCAGCGAAACAGCATTCATATACCTGGGTGCAATATGCAACACCAATATGAGAAATCAATGCTCAAGGTCTCTTCGAAAAATACAACACCAAGACATCTGCCACCCTACCACTGTGGAAGATGAGATTAAATGTACACGTCATCACCTTTGGAGAGCTGTTTGGGAACTCTCCACAATGTCTCATACTCCTTCAGTTCCCCAATGTCATGATGTCCTCCACATTTTTGTTAATAAGAAACACTGACTCCGTCTTTTATTTCAACTACCCTGTGTGTTGTGTGAGCGGCATAGTTTAATCATGCGATGTCCAGCTGTCTGTGAAAGCCAATGAATCGAAAAGTGTTAATGTCTATTTAGCACCTGACACAGATGTCTAAGTAGTGGTGGAAAAACAAAATGTATGTCTATGTACAAAGCTGTACGAAGCTTGGTTGTATTACAGCACAAAACAATGTATCGAATTGTTTATGAAAGAACAACACAGGGCCCTTTTCTGCAATTCATAGTCTATGGGGATATTGTCCTCCTATAGTACAGGTGACAAAACTTTATACAGGTCTATGCAAGTAACTTCGATCACTGGCCACCCACTCCAATGTATCAATACCCGTCTCTTTAATAGAATGGTAACATATCTTTGATGTCAGGATGCAGACAGTATTTGTTTTCAATGTACCAGACGAGAGGAATGTGGTGGCATCTTGTAAATTCTCTACTGGGTGATGTTAGTGGAGTTTTTATAGTTCGTAGTTTTTCTTGATGGATGGTACAAATTATGGAGGGAGAGAATTTTTGGATGACAGACATGAAAGCACCCTGAGAGATACAGATCTCCTTAGAACTGCAGTACCTGTTCGTAGTTTGGAAACGCACTGCAATGCAGTAGCAAAATCCCCGTCCTCTTTCCAGTTCTTGTATGATGCAAAGTCTTCCTGATTTTCCTAAGAAGAAGCACCACTGTAAGAGTTTGTACTGTCTTTTCCACTACCTCGTGTTGCATGAGAAAGCTTCATTTGGCCCTTACCTTACACACTGTACTCAGTTGCTGGAGCTACATCAACATGTTCCTATTGACATCAAGTAGTCAAAACAGGGATATGTTGCAATAGTTCAGCTCACACTGTTTCTGCATGGGATGCAAAAGGTGGTAGATATAGTGTTCTCTGACTTCTGTTCAGTTACAACAAACTCAAACGATCACATGGACAAAGCTGCAGGGAGGGTGGGGCAGATACTAAGGAACAGTTACAAGATACTACGGGACTGTCTAAAGCCATACTGTAATTTTGCTGTATAAGGTCCTTAGCAGATAGGTTCGAAAAAGGTGACTCGTTCACTGGTCGTGTAAAACCTGCCTACTTCCTGCATAATAATCATCAAAAGACGGAAATCCTTGACAGCGGCTCTGGTCATGGCATGACTGCATAGGGTGTCTACCTCAGCCTGCCACATAACGCTACATATATATATACAGGGTGATTCAAAAAGAATACCACAACTTTAAAAATGTGTATTTAATGAAAGAAACATAATATAACCTTCTGTTATACATCATTACAAAGAGTATTTAAAAAGGTTTTTTTTTCACTCAAAAACAAGTTCAGAGATGTTCAATATGGCCCCGTCCAGACACACGAGCAATATCAACCCGATACTCCAACTCGTTCCACACTCTCTGTAGCATATCAGGCGTAACAGTTTGGATAGCTGCTGTTATTTCTCGTTTCAAATCATCAATGGTGGCTGGGAGAGGTGGCCGAAACACCATATCCTTAACATACCCCCATAAGAAAAAATCGCAGGGGGTAAGATCAGGGCTTCTTGGAGGCCAGTGATGAAGTGCTCTATCACAGGCTGCCTGGCGGCCGATCCATCGCCTCGGGTAGTTGACGTTCAGTTCAGACGATAGAGCTTCATAACTAACCTTTTTCGTAGGACTCTCCATACAGTTGGTTGTGGAATTTGCAGCTCTCTGCTAGCTCTGCGAGTCGATTTTCCTGGGCTGCGAACAAATGCTTGCTGGATGCGTGCTACATTTTCATCACTCGTTCTCGGCCGTCCAGAACTTTTCCCTTTGCACAAACACCCATTCTCTGTAAACTGTTTATACCAACGTTTAATACACCACCTATCAGGAGGTTTAACACCATACTTCGTTCGAAATGCACGCTGAACAACTGTCGTCGATTCACTTCTGCCGTACTCAATAACACAAAAAGCTTCCTGTTGAGCGGTCGCCATCTTAGCATCAACTGACGCTGACGCTGACGCCTAGTCAACAGCGCCTCAAGCGAACAAATGTACAACTAAATGAAACTTTATAGCTCCCTTAATTCGCCGACAGATAGTGCTTAGCTCTGCCTTCTGTCGTTGCAGAGTTTTAAATTCCTAAAGTTGTGGTATTCTTTTTGAATCACCCTGTATATATATATATATATATATATATATATATATATATATATATATATATATATATATCGCTATGGCACCACCTCAGTGTTGTCGACAAGCAGCTAAAATTAATATCGTGGATTGGCGTTCGGCTGAAATCGACTGATTAAGTAGGTCACCAACACAAACATTAGGCTACGCTACAGGCTAATCTGTTTCCACATCTTTATTCAGCATTCACAGTCACTGGCTTCGCTATCTCACAACCCAATTTTTAACACTTCAACATAAAGGTATATTACAAGACAATCCGCCGCGAACGGAACATATCTAGCGCGACTGCCATCAGGTGGTAGATTGGGTGGAACCAGGGTTTCATTTTGGCCGGAACGCGCCTGAGTGCCTGCCACCTCTCACCGATTTTTTTGAGCTCACTGGAACACGTCGCCACTGCAGATTTAAAATAATACATGTGTATATTAACAGTCTGATAATTTAAGTTTCCAGAACATTCGTGGTGAGCTTTCCTATAACACAGGAATACAAGTGTACCGGCAAAACTTCCGCTTCAACGACCAGCTACAATGCAAGTGTTTGAATGTTGTGGCCTGCAGCAATTGGAAACATAACGTGATAGTCATGAAGATGAGGCCCAGAAGAAAGACAGGCCGCAGCGCGTACGTAACACTGCAGATCTTGTGAGCGCCATCAGCCGCCTCCAGCAGGAAGCGAGTAACTATTTCAGACTAGTTTAATTAATTCTTAAATGTGCGCTTAAATGCACGAAAACTCTCGATAGCACATGACAAAGTTACGACCTTTTCAATATTACATACCGATTTCCCATAATGACTAGCGTGGCATAACTTTGTTGCAGGCCCCATCATTTCTCGTGGGCCCCGTACGAAAACCACCGACTTGTGCCAATGTGTATTGAGCAGAATTAGAGCGCAAAGTAACACTGACAGGGAGACAGACGGTACACCTATCGTTCATGTTAAATCTTCTGATTTATTATTTTGATTAAACGAAATTATGTTTTAAAACCTGATTTCCAGAGCAGAATTTTACAAAAAAATGATTGTTAGTTTTATTACAAGTTTTCAAAAAGCTAAAAGGGAGGGGTACTGTACTCTTCAAGAGGAGTGTTCCAGCACCTAAATATTTAGAACTTAAGAACTGCATGATACTAAGAGAGTTAGTAGTTACAGAGTCCGCACACAGAAAGAGACCAGTTCTAAACTTCCATGAATCTGCCCGTGTGCACTAGACGGCAAAAACGGTCGCATGCGCAGAAAGCAGTACTCCGACTAGACTTTCCGCCTGAAATTATTTATAAATGCCGTAATTAAACAAATGTAATATTTTTGTCACCATACTTTCTTTTATACAATCTGTTTCTAATAAGCATCCTTTGTACCTACGGACTGCTTCAAGCGTCCTTATCAGAGAAGTGGGAATCCATGTGTAAAGTGAGGAAAGCTGTCTGTCTGGTCCACACACCGCACTGTGTGATAATAAGATGCGTCCACAGACGTTTCCAGAGAGTCCATATACAGGGTGTCCCATTTATCTTGCTCACCCGAATTAACCTTTTCTAATTGTTTCAAACAATGTTTTCTAACATCGTAGGGTAGTTTTTGCTGAGGGTACATGTTTTATGTATCGCCACAGATGTAGGAAATACGGCGTAGAGATTAAATTTTTGAACTGGAACCATGTACATTCTATTCAAAAATATGTCACACTGTACCATTTTTGTCAATAAATCGTAGACAGGGTACACAGATTGTGAAGAAACCGAGTTGTTGACCGCCTTGATTGTACACGTTACGTACCCAGTGTAGTGCTGTAATAGCGGTGTTGGTAAATCTGACTCATGTAACCGTATGTACTACTCCTCCCCCCCCCCCCCCTTCCGAAACACCTCATTTGTTGTTGCTTTAGCGTACATTACACTGAAACCCTCGTAATCGTGCATCAGAGTAACTTACTAACTTCTTGAGGTAGTACACATCGTGAATACAATTTTTGTTGTGCAGAGGTACATGACGTAGACGTGTGACGATAAGGTACAAATCTGCTGATCTACGGAGTAAGTACACTGACAGGAAGTAATTTAGTAACTTGCATTTTTATGTTCAGCACCAATAGGGAACAATATGACCCATGTTATTATGCCTTTCTTGTACTCTACTGTACATACCTGTTTTGTAATTTGCTGTAGGCGGGAGAAATTTTGTTTAGGCACAGCTACTGTGCGGCAGACGATTCCCTGCCATGAAAACGCCCTCTCGATGGATGTTTGGTCGTCCCATTTCTCCTCTACCAGAAACGAGAAGTTTAAACCCAAGTCCGCTAAATCGTCGTAGAACACGAACAGACGAAACTGCTGGGGTCGTCGTGCTCACTGGCGTAGCCGTGAATCCTCAAGTCCAATCAATGCAAGATGAAGTTGGCGTCTCGACAACAAGTGCACATTGCACTCTACAACATTATAAATTCAATCCACATCACGTTCATTTACACCAAGATCTTCATAGAAATAACTACAAAATAGGGCTCAATTTTGTCAGTGGGCTCAGCAACAACTTCTGACTAATCCTAATTTCTTCTCAGACCTTCTTTTTACCATGGAGGCGTCTTTCTCCAACAAAGGAATTCTCAATATGAGAAATATGCATTACTGGCCAATCAACAATCCACTATGGCTCAGACAGGCAGAGCATCAATGTTCATGAAACATTAATGTTTGGCACGGAATTACTGGAGATACCGTTATCGGATCTTTCTCTGTAAATGGCAACCAATGTGGCAGACAATATTTCCGATTTTTAATACAAACCCTTTTTTCTTGGATATCGTATCTTTGGATCAGAGGATGGTCATGCGATATCGGCATGTGGGTGACCTGCAAATAACGCCTTACGAGCACGATGAATTCTGGACCGTATACACCCTGGTAGCTGGACTGGACGTGGTGGGCCATTCATTTGGCCTGCCCGATCTCTGGAACTTATACCGCTTGATTTTTTTCTGTGGGGAGTAGTCGAGACTGTCTACCAAAATGTTTCAACAACACCAGAGGACATGCAGCCATTACACAAGAACCAGTAGCGCGATATATGTCGTTCTTCACCCACAGAGCCAATGGTCTCCGTTTTGAGCATGTTCTGTAAACGCTCTTTTTTCATGCAGTGGTAGTATCACAGTAAAAGTTACTACAAATGACGATGTTACTTCTGTATTGTCCTTGGTACTGTAATACGGTAGTGCACAGTTACATGATCCAATAACTGAACTGTGTATTACTATTGCTTTCCATGTTTATCAGTAATTTGTGAAATGTTCTAACGCGCCTTGGAGAGGTGAAATGATTTAGTTAATGAAATGCAGTGAGGTGATATTTAAGTTAGAGAAGTTATGTATTATTTATCACTTCCATTGCTACTACTTTCGTGAATAAAGTAGTACACTGTGATACATTTTTGAAAAGCTCTTGGAGCAGGTGAGTGTATTCTTGAGTAACAGGTACATGGCTCTGTTTAAAAGATTGAACCCCTACCTAGTATCTGCTACATCTGTGGGGACACACAAGACGTATACCCACAGCAAGAAATACCCAGTCACGTTAAAAAACATTGGTTCAAACAAGTTTAATTATTACTGCCAACCGTCTGACACTGCCTCCTACATTACTGTCTCACTTGACGGAATTCACTCATGTAACATCGACAGCTGCTTGTCTAAACAAGCCACGTCCATTCTCAAGAAGTTCCTAAATTCCTACTGATCCCTGAGCTTCTATTCCTTCTTTAATAGAGAATAGATCGCCCTCCCTTCGTCCCTTCTTGCCAGCCAGGATAGAACCAAGAACGTCCGACACAAGCGCTCTAAGCGACGGATCAAGCCATACTTCTTTTATAAAGTTATGCACGCATCTAAAAGGAATTTCTGTTTGGGTTTTCGACCAAATGAAACAATACAGCTTAAAAAAGTTAAGTAAAATATTAAGGGCTCAGCCGGGATTTGAACCCGGGACCTCATGCACCCAAAGCAGGAATCATACCCCTAGACCACTTTTTTTTTTTTTTTTTTTTTTTTTTTTTTTTTGCGACCGGAGCGGTCTTGCGGTTCCAGACTGCAGCGCCTTTAACCGCACGGCCACATTTTTTTTTTTTTTTTTTTAAAATTGAAAACCCCCGACCTCGCCGGGATTCGAACTCGGGCCCGTAGGACGGCAATCCGTCACGCTGACCACTTTTTTTTTTATTACACGTAATTTACCCATTACATCAATTGTAATATAAATAGAAAGAAAATGACTGTGTTAGAAATTAAAAAAACTGACTAGTGGGAGTCGATCCAGCGACCCGGTGATTACGGGACTTGAACGCTAACCACCTTTTTTTTTTTTGACAAACACTAAATGAAATGCATCCTCTGCCAAAAAGAAATAAAACAAAAGATTTTAAAACAAATCACAAATTGAAAGGAACAGGGATGTTGTTTTTATTTATTTATTTTCAATAAGGATCACTCTATTAAAAGGAACATATAGACCATTTCATCGTATAGTATGTGCATTACATAGTGAGTGGTGAGAGAAGCGTGAGGTTCATCATCAGCTGTCAAATGTGCACACCGACTGCACCCGGCACATTCCAACTGCGTGGGGGGTCAAAGAAGACTGCCTGAAGATAATTGGCAAAGGTTTTCCGATAGTGTGACCATCTATGAACCTCACTGTGGGCTTGCTGCAAGAAATACCAAAAGTCAAGTCGCGACGTGGCAGTATCCCCATAGAGGTACGCGATCGTCCAACCTTTGATCCAGATGATCGACTGTGATTTAGTCGCCGGAAAGTAGTCACTCTCCGGATGTAAGAAGGAAGCAGGTGTAATATGTTGCGGGGTCACACGGAGGTAGCAAGCCACCATCTGTCTTCCTAGGAGCCAGACGTCCTCCACCGCGATACAAGTTAAGCGGTGATGGTCGTCATCCACTTGGTGACATTTCGGGCATAGTGGAGTGTCCACTAGTCCAATTGCATGGAGCCGTTGGTGGGTGTTGAACTTGCCACAGGCGACAGAGAACCACAGTGCCCGAACGAAGGTAGGAAAGAATTTTTGGTGCACATGTCTCCAAATCTTCGGCCAATGCAACCTGGGGTGTTTCAGTTCAATTACATTACAACTTATCCGTCGTAGCAGCCAAACATAAAAATCCTTCGCGCATGGCGGTCTCGTGCGCGGAAGCTCGTCTCTGATATAACTAAGTTCCACGATAAATGTTGATACATGCGCAAAATGTGACGTAATGTTGCCCACCGCCACCGGAGGTGTGAGGGACGCTGGAACCAGGAGATCCAATAGGCGGGATGTAAGGGAATCACGCCCGCTACGCCATTGCTTGTACATTGTGGCTAGAAGGAGCGCCGTCGCGCGGCAGTGAACATTCGTAGGTCCGAGTCTCCCCTTGTCCGTAGGGAGAGTGAGCGTTTCGTATCGCATCTTGAGGGGCGATCCAATCATCACGAAATAGCCTAGTGCTGATTGAAGTCGACGTCCGAGCGTGAGTGGTAGGGGCAGGATCTGCGAAATATGCACCATTCGAGAAACCACATAAGTGTTCAGGTACTCGACTCGCTGCAAAGGATCAAGGCGCCGTAGGAGATGTTGTCGGACCATGGTACGTGTTGTCTGTAAAATACGTCGTTAGTTAACTGCTGCAGTATGTTTTACAGATGAGGTAAAGTCTATGCCGAGATAGCGGAATCGTTGCACATAAGGAAACGGACTGATTTCTTCCGGCGTAAGGCCCCTTCCCACCGGCATTGCCGCCGATTTGTTCATGTTCACTGCACTACCCGCGATCACACTGTGGTCCAACAACAGTTCAAGGACCGTCTTCACCTCTTCCTCAGAACGAACGAGCAGCAGGAGGTCGTCCGCATAGGCACGACATTTGAAGGTGTAGCCCCGTAGTTCCATCCCAGAAAGAGAATTGGTGAGCCTCCCAATTAATGGTTCCAACGCTATCGCGAACAGCAGCATCGAAAGAGGGCAGCCCTGGCGAATGGATCGTCGAATTTGAATGGGCCCTGCTATACGCCGATTAACCTGTACCAAGGATTGTGCGCCCCCGTAAATCCTTCTAATGAGACCAGTAAAACTGTCTGGAAAACCCATTTGTTCCAGTACAGCATACAGATAGTTGTGGCGCACCTTATCAAAAGCACTGTCAAAATCAACCGCCACCATCGCCGCTTTAAGCCGGCACTCCTCCGCCAGCGCTATCACATCACGGCATTCGCCAGTAGCTGTTTGCACATTCACCGATCCACCCGGTGTCGTCTGTTCCGGAGAGAGAACGCTACGAATTAACATACGACATCGGGACGCTAGCAACCGTGCAAAGATCTTATAGTCGGCATTAAGCAGGGTGATGGGGCGATAATGTGTGACCGTAATTCCTGGCTTCGGTTTATGTACTGGCACCAGGAGGCCTTTCATAAAAGCCGGTGGAATAGGCGCATCGGAATTTAACATCTCGTTGTACATTTCCGTCCATCGCGGTGCCATTTCGTTGCGAAATTCGCGATAGAATTCAGCAGGAAGCCCATCAGTGCCTGGGGACCGATTCAACGCACCTTGTGCGATCGCATCATGTACTTCCTCACAGCTAATGGCTTCCAGTAAGGTTCCCGCGGCTTCCACCGTCAGTGTACGGGAGACGGACGTGGCTATACGGTCGAGGTCATCGAAAGAGGCTGTTTCTTCCCGATAGATGTGTTGATAATGGTCGACGAATGCAGAGACAATGTCCGCTTGACGCGTCACTCTTCGGTCTTCGCGGGTGATTAACTCCCGTACCAAAACTCGTCGTCGGTGCTTTCGTTCATTCACGACGTGGTGCATGGAAGGAATCTCGTGCCTTATCGTATCGTGACATCTGGCGCGCACAATGGTTCCCTGAAGATGTATCCGAGCTAAAGCCACTAGTTTAGCTTTTATCCTTTTGCGTTCGATCCAGATGTCCTGTCCCGGCGGGCCATCATCCAGGTCGCGCAGTGCTGCAAAATAAAAGTCGGTGGTACGGCGGCGCCATTCTGCCATTTCCCTGCTATATGAGATGAACGTACGGCGAAGCGCCGGTTTAGCACAAGTCAGCCACCAATCAAGCTTCGTCGCATACCTTCCAACCCTTCGCTCGCACATCGTCCATGTCTCAAGGATCCGTTGACGGCATTCAGGATCATGTAGATGTTGAATGTTTAGTTTCCACGGGGCCTTACTGTTCCACACCTCTCTACGGGGCAGAAGCACCGTACAGATGCAAGCGCTGTGATCGGAAAATGTCAATGGCCAGCGTTCCGCGTCCTGGACATCATTTGCATGAGCCCGTGAGATATAAATGCGATCTAATCTGCTCGCCGAATGACTTGTCACATAGGTGTATCCCGCTGCAGCTCCATGTCGTAATTCCCACGTGTCACTAAGTACAAGGTCGTTGACAACGATTCGCAACTCCTGGCTGATGTTTGCTTGCGGCCATTGGTCTTTCTGGCTGAGAACACAGTTGAAATCTCCACCAATTATTACACATTCAGAACATCCATGGAACAGTGGAGCAATGTCTTCTGCATAAAATCGCGCCCTTTCCCGCCGCCGATTGTTTCCCGACGGTGCATAAAGATTGATGATGCGTGTCCCAAACGTCGTGAAAGCCATTCCCCTGGCCGACGGAAGATAACACACGTTTTCCACTAGGAAGCCATCTCGCACGTAAACTGCCACCCCACTCCCATTGTGATCTCCATGTGACGAATAGGATTGGTAGCCTGCGATGTATGGGAGTGCAGCTATGTGGACTTCCTGCAGCAAAGCAATATCCACATCAGATGCCCAAACCGTTTCCTTCAATAGGTGTATTTTGGCCGGTGAACGCACGTCATTGATATTTAATGTCGCAATACGGTTCGCATGGCGTTGAATCCCACTCTGTCGAGGCGCAACAACATCTCCCTGCACCGGCGCCGGGGGCTGAGTTAGAAGACGTTCTCTCGCCCCTCTCCCTTCACCTTCAGCAATTATTAGTCTGTCTTCGTGAGTGCCGGCTGCCTCTGTATGACGTCCGGCGCCTCCTCAATATCCTCATACCACATCTTTTCGGGCTGTGATATATTCGTGTCCATAGCCACAGCATCTGCGTCTGGAGAGCCAACTGGCTGTGATTTCTCTTCAGCATCACCACGTCCCGGTACCGTCAATGTGACAGACCGCTGTGGGTCGGATCGAACAGTTCCCAGTGCCTCATCCTGTTTCGTAGAGGCTGTTGTGTCGTCTTGGTCCAGAGGCACATCGTCGTCGGGGCAAGGGGTGTCATCCCGAGGAGATGTCGTGCGACGCCGCCGTTTCCTCCTTTTCGGGGAACGCTGTTTGCGTGATCTTCCGTCCGTGTCCTCAGATTGCAGGGAATCACGGCTGCCCGACAGAAAAGCATCCATAGGAACTGGAAGTGTTTCGAGTCCCATCGTTGAACTTGGCGGGAGTTCGGTCGAAACTAATGATGTCTCAGAGTGCGTTTCAGACGGAACAGCATCCGTAGTGGCTGGAAGTGCTTCTTGTACTATCGGTGTGCTGGGTGGGAGTTCGGTCTCATCTGATGTTGTCGCCGTAGATTGTATGCTCGACGGAGCAGCATGCTCTGTCATCCCGACGTCTGCGACAAGGTTTCGGATAGTGCCATCTTGATCTTCCACCGAGGCTGTGTCCTTCCGGTCATCAGCGGACGCAGTGAGGGCTTTGGCATAGGTGATCGGTAGTACTGTCATCGCCGGCGACGGCTCCCGCACATCTGAAGGCAGTTGCGTAATCCGCCGTTGCATGCAGTTCGACCTGAGGTGTCCCTCCTGGCCACATCTAGAACATGTACGTGGTTGACCATCGTAAATCACCACCGCCCGACAACCACCAATTGTCAGATAGGACGGTACATGCTTCTGAAGATCAATAGTGATCTGCCGCACTCCGTTAAGAACGGGGTATGTGGCGAATTGTGTCCAGCGTTCTGCTGTGTGACCATGTAGTGTGCCGTATGACTTAAAAGCCTCGATAACTTCGTCAGCCGGGAGCTCAAATGGCAGCTCAAAAACACGTATTGTCCGTATACCCAGACCAGCATGTTCTACAGTTACCGTGCCGACATTCCCGTCACTATGGCAAAATCGGAGACCCGCTTTTGTCGCCTGTAGAATTCTCTCACACGCCGCGTCATTTACCATCTTAACATACACCGTGGGACTAACGATGGATAGGTGAATTCCGATAACATCGTTTGGCGGTATCTTGACGTCCTCTCGAATGAATCGTTCCACTGCTAAAGCCTTTGGTCGTTCGTAGTCTTTGCAGAAATTGAATCGTAATGTAGTTTTCCTGTACTTGTTCGCCATGATCGGTGTTACTAGCCCGCGTGCAGACCAAGTCCACAAGTAAACAAACACTCGCACACGCCGCACTAGCGGAAGTATCGGACCTCCGCTTCGCACGGCCGCTAGCGCCGAACTTACTTCTTTTATAAGGTTATGCACGCATCTGAAAGGAATTTCTGTTTGAGTTTTCGAACAAATGAAACAATACAGCTTAAAAAAGTTAAGTAAAATATTAAGGGCTCAGCCGGGATTTGAACCCGGGACCTCCTGCACCCAAAGCAGGAATCATACCCCTAGACCACTGAGCCGCACGGAACTAGTGAAAGAATTTACTGGTTTTGACTGGGTCCATAATTTTCTAATTTACTGTGTTTTTGTGATATGATTTATTGTTTTGCTTTAATTTAAGAACAAGCTTTTGGTATCCGTTCTTTTTCTCGAACTTAAAGATTTGTATGATTTATTTTCTGGATATCTTACTCCACTCAGTACACCAAAACCTGGATTTCTCACTCTTGCATGTCGATCGAAACATAAATGTCATAACTTTTCATATGAAACTAATCTCCATAAATTTATATTAGACTCAGCACTTTCAAAGATTGTATCTTCATTGTTCATATCTTCACACTTCCGTAGCGTTACAAGATATCGTTGTTTCAACAACAAAAATCAACTTTACATCAGCACAGGTTAACGTGTGCCGGTTGTTTCAAATTCTTTGACCTTACGCAACATACCACAAGATATTTAATCCCGTCATTGTGAACATCTACATCTTCTTGCGCCTTAGATTGGCATGAGGCACCAATTAATTTCTGTGAGAATCCCATTTTACTTATGTTGATGACAGATAGATACGATGATTGTTTTGTTTCCCGTAATTATGAGTGTATTGGCTTTTCATTTTTCCCTGCTTTGTTGAACATATATAAGGTATCAGAACTAAGAGTGATATTACTAACATAGTACTTCACTTTGAGCATCATATTACGCATCTCGCGCTATTATTTCATGACTTGCTATTTCGGCGCTTTGATCGAACGACACAACAAAGGAGGTTATGCTTACATTCTTGTGCGCTGGAGTACCACGAATGGCACGAATAATACACTATTGTGACTCATAATATTACTGACATGAATTAAAACAATCTTATTATGTACCAGTACCAAAAAAATTAAGATCGTCATTAACGTAAATGTTTTACATCTTCGTAACGACGCCTAAAAATAATAATTTCTATCAGTGGAAAGAGTTACAACTACTACGATGAACAAGAAAACGCAACAGCGATTTTAGAGTCTGCTAATGCGCTTTTCGTACAACTAACGTTATTGATTTCTGGCAGAATTCCACTGTGAATATCTAGCTAACAATTATATGATATTGACATGCCGTAGGATGACATTACGTATAACGATTAAAGATTATCTAAGCGACTGAAATTTCTGTATGAAGTGTACACACAGTATTTTATTATTTGTAAAAATTTTTGATTAGAAAAATGTACATATTAGGGAAACTGTTACCTAAAGTCTTATTTCTTTTGGTTACATTAAAACAAATACGGTATTCAATATTCGAAGGGTTCAAATAAGAATCAATCAAATTCTACTAATTGTCAATAAGCGGATTGAAAATTTTTTGTCAGATTTTACTTGAATGAAGAGTTCACTAAGACTGTTTCGCAGTCATAGCACGACACGTAAATAATAAATGAAAACTGTAAATGACATGGCTGGGAGAGACATCTAGCTTATGGAAGACTGCAATGAATTATTTATTAATAACTAAAAACAGATGCTTTACGTATTCAGTTAGTGTCTGTATCATGTTAATATTTACAACGCATGAAGAGACGGTATCAAGGAAACAAGTATTTTCAGAAAAAAATAAATTTTGTCACCATATTTCAATCAAACTTTGTACGTAGTATGCTATAGATTGCATTTAGTAATGTTTATAAGTTATTGGATAATCAATTACTTCTGTAAGATATTTGGGGAAAGAGTATATGAGGCCTTTCAGGGATTTTTCGTTTTTTCCTTCAATGTGAAGGCTGAGTTGCACCTTATCCCGTTTTCCCCACAGAGGCCAAATTACATTGAAGTCATTTTTTCGTACGACGGACTCTAACGGACAAAATAAAAGCAAAATTTGACAAATATAATCAACTCACCACTCATCGGATACGATAAGGCTCCCCTGCTGCGCCATTCTATGCGGTGTCGTAACTAGAGCTCTTGGATCCCGTAAGCGTTTGCTACTGAGCAACGAATATGCCACGAGACTTATCTGCCTGAACTATCCCGTTACTGGCATGTTTTCCTGCCCGCTCGCAGTTCGTGTCCGGCTGTGTCTGCATCGGCGCTATTTGTAAACCTGCTTCCATGCTTCCTCCCAGATGCGTTTCACGCACTGGTCTTGTTCCACTGTCTACGGTTCTCTCTGTTCACCTAGTCGCTGGCTCCTCGATTGCCCACGGCGTTAAATGAGGGTTTTCACATGCCGTTAGGCGAGCTTACGTCACCGCTCGTTGCCACTTGCAGACGCCGGCTGAAGTGTCACAACTGCCGTGCAGTGAATGATGTGAGGCCGTAGCGGTCTTCAACAATTAGTCCAGTCAAATGCTAATGCTGAGAGGAAAGTTTTATCGAAGTTTCTTGACAAGCTTTCTGTCTATTTTCGAGAGTGCTGAATCCGAATTTTCAAACTCTCACCTCCCGAAAGTGCGACACAAACGAAAAAAAAAAAAAAAAAAAAAAAACACGAAAAATTGGTCTTTCCGTTTCTCGCTTTTAACTCTGAATTTTCGGCAAAGTCGACAATTTATAAAAGTAAAGAGCATAAAATTTCGCACAATATAGGTTCCAATGTCTTTTTTCGTCACACCAAACGAATGTGGTGTAGAAGCGCATGTTGAAGTTGCGTAATTTCAGGCGCTACCAGCAAAACTAAACTATTTACCTGTCAATATTTTACGTTGATTCAAAAGGCAAAATGAAAGATACCACGTCCGAAATTAAGTAGCTTAAAAATAACTTACGTAAATGATATAGCAATTATGTTTTAGTTTCCCTTTCGTAACAATAATTATGGTATTTTTAACGTAACAATTTTAAACAAATTTCAAAGTAGTTTCATCCTCTTCGCGCTCCGTGCACCACTGCTCCCGTCTTTACTTGTCCATCAGTAAAATGAGAATATACACTATATGATCAAAAGTATCCGGTCACCCCCAAAAGCCGGCCGCGGTGGCCGAACGGTTCTAGGCGCTTCAGTCCGGAAGCGCGTGTCGCAGGTTCGAATCCTGTCTCGGGTGTAGATGTGTGTGATGTCCTTAAGTTAGTTAGGTTTAAGTAGTTCTACGTTCTAGGGAACTGATGACCTCAGAAGTTAAGTCCCTTAGTGCTCAGAGCCATTTGAACCATTTGAACACCCCCAAAAACATACGTTTTTCATATTAGGTGCATTGTGCTGACACCTACTGCCAGGTACTCCATATCAGCGACCTCAATAGTCAATAGACATCGTGAGACAGCAGAATGGGGCTTTCCGCGGAACTCACAGACTTCGAACGTAGTCTGGGGATTGGGTGTCACTTGTGTCATACGTCTGTACGCGAGATTTCCACACTACTAAACATCCCTAGGGTCACTGTTTCCGATGTGATAGTGAAATGGAAACGTGAAGGGTCACGTACAGCAGAAAAGCGTACAGGCCGGCCTCGTCTGTTGCCGGCCGAAGTGGCCGTGCGGTTAAAGGCGCTGCAGTCTGGAACCGCAAGACCGCTACGGTCGCAGGTTCGAATCCTGCCTCGGGCATGGATGTTTGTGATGTCCTTAGGTTAGTTAGGTTTAACTAGTTCTAAGTTCTAGGGGACTAATGACCTCAGCAGTTGAGTCCCATAGTGCTCAGAGCCATTTGAACCTCGTCTGTTGACTGACACAGACCGCCGACAGCTGAAGAGGGTCGTAATGTGAAACAGGCAGCCATCTATCCAGACCATCACACAGGAATTCCAAACTGCATCAGGATCCACTGCTAGTACTATGACAGTTCGGCGGAAGGTGAGAAAACTTGGATTTCATGGTCGAGCGGCTGTTCATAAGCCACACATCACGCCGGTAAATGCCAAACGACGCCTCGCTTGGTGTAAGGAGCGTACACATTTGATGATTGAACAGTGGAAAAACGTTTGCGTGAAGTGACGAATCACGGTACACAATGTGACGATCCGATGGCTAGGTGTGGGTATGGCGAATGCCCGGTGAATGTCATCTGCCAGCGTGTGTACTGCCAACAGTAAAATTTGAGGCGGTGGTGTTATGGCGTGGCCGTGTATTTCATGGAGGGGGCTTACACCTCTTGTTGCTTTGCGTGCCACTATCACAGTACAGCTCTACATTGATTTTTTAAGCACCTTCTTGCTTCCCACTGTTGAAGAGCAATTCGGGGATGGCGATTGTATCTTTCAACACGATCTAGCACCTGTTTATAATACACGCCCTGTGGCGAAGTGGTTACACGACAATAACATCGTTGTAATAACTGGCCTGCACAGAGTCCTGACCTGAATCCTATAGAACACTTTTGGTATTTCTGGGAACGCCGACTTCATGCCAAGCCTCACCGACCGACAGCGATACCTCTCCTCACAAGGGAACCTCCCCATCTCACCCCCCTCAGATTTAGTTATAAGTTGGCACAGTGGATAGGCCTTGAAAAACCGAACACAGATCAATCGAGAAAACAGAAAGAAGTTGTGCGGAACTACGAAAAAATAAGCAAAATATACTAACTGAGTAGTCCATTCGCAACATAGGCGACTACAAGTAAAAAGCAAGCATGTGGTTGCCGTGGTCCCGTGGTTAGCGTGAGCAGCTGTGGACTGAGAGGTCCTTGGTTCAAGCCTTCCCTCAGGTGAAAAGATTAACTTTTTAACTTTCAGTTTATGTGACAAACGCTTATGTTTTCATCATGTGACAAACGCTTATGTTTTCATCACTTTTTTGGGAGTGATTATCACATCCACAAGAAAACCTAAATCGGGCAAGGTAGAAGAATCTTTTTACCCATTCACCAAGTGTACAAGTTAGGTGAGTCGACAACATATTCCTGTCATATGACGCACATGCCGTCGCCAGTGTCGTATAGAATATATCAGACGTGTTTTCCTGTGAAAGAATCGGTTGACCTATGACCTTGCGATCAGATGTTTTCGGTTCCCATTGGAGAGGCACGTCCTTTCGTCTACTAATCGCATGGTTTTGCGGTGCAGTCGCAAAACACAGACACTAAACTTATTACAGTGAACAGAGACGTCCATGAACGAACGGACAGATCATAACTTTGCGAAAATGAAGAGAGTAAACATTTTCATCTGAGGGTAGACTTGAACCAAGGACCTCTCATTTTGCAGCTGCTCACGCTAACCACAAGACCATTACGCTCCTGAGCTCGCACTACCCTTGATGTTGCTTATCATGCGCATGGACTACTCAGTTTGTATATTTTGCTTATTTTTTCATAGTTCCACATAACTTCTTCCTGTTTTCTCGATTGATCTGTGTTTAGTTTTTCAAGGCCTATCGAATGTGCCAACCTATAACTAAATTTGAGGGGGGTGCGATGGGGAGGTTCCCTTGTCAGTGCAGCACTCTATGAAGAATTGACTGCCATTCTCCAAGAAACCTTCCAGCACCTGATTGAACGCATGCCTGCGAAGGCTAAGAGTGGGCCAACACCATATTGGATTCCAGCATTATCGATGGAGGGCGCCACGAACGATACTTTTGATCACATAGTGTATATAGAGACGTTACAGCTGAGTAACAAATAGGTGATAATTTCAGTTCGTACCAGACAATAGGCAAAAAGAGTTGAAACCACTGCACTGTGTATGAGGTCGTGAGATTTCTCACTGGGAACTGTAATAACAACATTGAGAAATATGGCTTACTTTAGTGTGGTGTGGTACACTGCATTCCTCCAATGCAGGGAAACTGTTGTTCCCATGAAGAATTTGAATGCTGTAGTCAGCATTGTCGAACGCAAATTGAAATCACGCGGATGGACCAAATTCCAGTCCCCTTGTCATCACTGCAGGTACCACAAAACGTACTGCCTCTGTATAGGAGACATTTTATCCTAAAGTAGACACTACATCAACTAGTTTCCAAAAGCAAAGCGTCTTTTAGTTGAATGTAGTTATGTTAACTTTATATGGTGATAAGGAAGGGGTGGGTCTGACAGCTGCCTCCATACTATGTGCTATGGCCACACTTTTGCTCTTCCATTTATTCAGGTTTCCCGGCTACTGCTTCATCATTAGTCGACTAATGAAATTTTGTACAGTATCAGGGATGAGGACTTTGTTCTCAGTAACAACAGTTTGGAGGGAGATATTTCGTTGTGTTGTAAATCGGCGATCTAATGCCTTCAATAGGTATGCGTTTTTGAAACAGCAGCTTATTTCTTCACATATGAAGTAGTCACCATATCACTTCCGAATTACGTAACAGTTGGGCAGTAACACTCTGGACATCGGATGGTAGTCACCGCCGATCTGGTCTATTTACCTTTGAAGGGAAAACTGACACCACTCATCAGTTTCACAGAGGTAGCTGAAAATTTACTGAATGTTGTTGTTGTTGTGGTCTTCAGTCCTGAGACTGGTTTGATGCAGCTCTCCATGCTACTCTATCCTGTGCAAGTTTCTTCATCTCCCAGTACCTACTGCAATCAACATCCTTCTGAATCTGCTTAGTGTATTGATCTCTTGGTCTCCCTCTGCGATTTTTACCCTCCACGCTGCCCTCCAATGCTAAATTTGTGATCCCTTGATGCCTCAAAACATGTCCTACCAACCGATCCCTTCTTCTAGTCAAGTTGTGCCACAAACTTCTCTTCTCCCCAATCCTATTCAATACCTCCTCATTCGTTATGTGATCTATCCACCTGATCTTCAGCATTCTTCTGTAGCACCACATTTCGAAAGCTTCTATTCTCTTCTTGTCCAAACTGGTTATCGTCCATGTTTCACTTCCATACATGGCTACACTCCATACAAATACTTTCAGAAACGACTTCCTGACACTTAAATCTATACTCGATGTTAACAAATTTCTCTTCTTCAGAAACGATTTCCTTGCCATTGCCAGTCTACATTTTATATCCTCTCTACTTCGACCATCATCAGTTATTTTACTCCCTAAATAGCAAAACTCCTTTACTACTTTAAGTGTCTCATTTCCTAATCTAATCCCCTCAGCATCACCCGATTTAATTTGACTACATTCCATTATCCTCGTTTTGCTTTTGTTGATGTTCATCTTATATCCTCCTTTCAAGACACTGTCCATTCCGTTCAACTGCTCTTCCAAGTCCTTTGCTGTCTCTGACAGAATTACAATGTCATCGGCGAACCTCAAAGTTTTTATTTCTTCTCCATGGATTTTAATACCAACTCCGAATTTTTCTTTTGTTTTCTTTATTGCTTGCTCAATATACAGATTGAATAACATCGGGGAGAGGCTACAACCCTGTCTCACTCCTTTCCCAACCACTGCTTCCCTTTCATGCCCCTCGACTCTTATAACTGCCATCTGGTTTCTGTACAAATTGTAAATAGCCTTTCGCTCCCTGTATTTTACCCCTGCCACCTTCAGAATTTGAAAGAGAGTATTCCAGTTAACGTTGTCAAAAGCTTTCTCTAAGTCTACAAATGTCAGAAACGTAGGTTTGCCTTTTCTTAATCTTTCTTCTAAGATAAGTCGTAAGATTAGTATTGCCTCACGTGTTCCAATATTTCTACGGAATCCAAACTGATCTTCCCCGAGGACCGTTTCTACCAGTTCTTCCATTCGTCTGTAAAGAATTCGCGTTAGTATTTTGCAGCTGTGACTTATTAAGCTGATAGTTCGGTAATTTTCACATCTGTCAACACCTGCTTTCTTTGGGATTGGAATTATCATATTCTTCTTGAAGTCTGTGGGTATTTCGCCTGTCTCGTACATCTGGCTCACCAGATGGTAGAGTTTTGTCATGACTGGTTCTCCCAAGGCCATCAGTAGTTCTAATGGAATGTTGTCTACTCCCGGACCCTTGTTTCGAGTCAGGTCTTTCAGCGCTCTGTCAAACTCTTCACGCAGTATCTTATCTCCCATTTCATCTTCATCTACATCCTCTTCCATTTCCATAATAGTGTACTCAAGTACATCGCCCTTGTATAAACCCTCTATATACTCCTTCCACCTTTCTGCCTTCCCTTCTTTGCTTAGAACTGGGTTGCCATCTGAGCTCTTGATATTCATACAAGTGGTTCTCTTCTCTCCAAAGGTCTCTTTAATTTTCCTGTAGGCAGTATCTATCTTACCCCTAGTGAGACAAGCCTCTACATCCTTACATTTGTTCTCTAGCCATCCCTGCTTAGCCATTTTGCACTTCCTGTCGATCTCATTTTTGAGACGTTTGTATTCCTTTTTGCCTGCTTCATTTACTGCATTTTTATATTTTATCCTTTCATCAATTAAATTCAATATTTCTTCTGTTACCCAAGGATTTCTATTAGCCCTCGTCTTTTTACCTACTTGATCGTCTGCTGCCTTCACTACTTCATCCCTCAGAGCTACCCATTCTTCTTCTACCGTATTTCTTTCCCCCATTCCTGTCAATTGTTCCCTTATGCTTTCCCTGAAACTCTGCACAACCTCTGGTTCTTTCAGTTTATCCAGGTCTCATCTCCTTAAATTCCCGCCTTTTTGCAGTTTCTTCAGTTTCAATCTGCAGTTCATAACCAATATATTTTGGTCAGAATCCACATCTGCCCCTGGAAATGTCTTACAATTTAAAACCTGGTTCCTAAATCTCTGTCTTACCATTATGTAATCTATCTGATACCTTTTAGTATCTCCAGGATTCTTCCAGGTATACAACCTTCTTTCATGATTCTTGAACCAAGTGTTAGCTATGATTAAGTTATGCTCTGTGCAAAATTCTACAAGGCGGCTTCCTCTTTCATTTCTTCCCCCCAATCCATATTCACCTGCTATGTTTCCTTCTCTCCCTTTTCCTACTGACGAATTCCAGTCATCCATGACTATTAAATTTTCGTCTCCCTTCACTACCTAAATAATTTCTTTTATCTCGTCATACATTTCATCAATTTCTTCATCATCTGCAGAGCTAGTTGGCATATAAACTTGTACTACTGTAGTAGGCATGGGCTTCGTGTCTATCTTGGCCACAATAATGCGTTCACTATGCTGTTTGTAGTAGCTAACCCGCACTCCTATTTTTTTATTCATTATTAAACCTACTCCTGCATTACCCCTATTTGATTTTGTATTTATAACCCTGTAATCACCTGACCAAAAGTCTTGTTCCTCCTGCCACCGAACTTCACTAATTCCCACTATATCCAACTTTAACCTATCCATTTCCCTTTTTAAATTTTCCAACCTACCTGCCCGATTAAGGGATCTGACATTCCACGCTCCGATCCGTAGAATGCCAGTTTTCTTTCTCCTGATAACGACGTCCTCTTGAGTAGTCCCCGCCCGGAGATCCGAATGGGGGACTATTTTACCTCCGGAATATTTTACCCAAGAGGACGCCATCATCATTTAATCATATAGTAAAGCTGCATGTCCTCGGGAAAAATTACGGCTGTAGTTTTCCCTTGCTTTCAGCCGTTCGCAGTACCAGCACAGCAAGGCCGTTTTGGTTAATGTTACAAGGCTGGATCAGTCAATCATCCAGACTGTTGCCCCTGCAACTACTGAAAAGGCTGCTGCCCCTCTTCAGGAACCACATGTTTGTCTGGCCTCTCAACAGATACCCCTCCGTTGTGGTTGCACCTACGGTACGGCCATCTGTATCGCTGAGGCACGCAAGCCTCCCCACCAACGGCAAGGTCCATGGTTCATGGGGGGATTTTCTGAATAGCACCACCAATTTCTGTGCCATATAGACCTCGGCAATGCAGTGCAGGACCTTCATGCGACTTATGTGGTAATGGGCACCTGCTGCAACCATCTCATGAAATGGTCGAGTCCTATGTATTATTTCGCGTCCTGATTCAATGTTTTGTCCCTCAGCAATGTCCATGACACTCTCTCGTAGCATCAGCTTAACACACACAGTGCGCTAGGTTCCGTCGATTGACTGGGGCCTTTTTTGCTGAGCAGAAGTTCTGACGTAAGAGTCGACCCACACAAAAAATATACGGTTTTGATAACCGAAATCCGGTTGAGCAGACCGAGTTTCTTTTCGGCTGCAACCAATCGAAACCCTCTTATCCTCCGTAGCAATTAATTTCTCATTAGTATACTTTCACAAACGTTAATTTTGCCCTTCAAAAGGGCAGATATCCTATCCGACCTCTTCTTACTTGTTCGAAGAACGTTCTTCAAGCTCACTTTGGGCCAAAGTGATGACACTTTTCTCCGTCAACCAGTACGTCATCACACGTCTCACTTGAACTCATCATGTTCGACTACCGTATATAAAAACTGAATTTACCGACCGCAAATACGTTCTAAGAAACCACCCCAAGGCGAACTGGTGAAAAACTGCCGGTGCTGGAGATCAATGCAAGAGACATCCCTCTCTCCCCCCGTCATCAGAAAGGTCACTGGCGTCGCACAAACATATTACCCCTCCACCAAGGCAAGTGTCGGCTACCAACTCCAACAACATCGTCATACTATTGGAGCCTGGAATTCGGCAACTGATGTGCAACAAAGTACGGTAAGGACGCAAGGGTACGTGCTGAAATGGGCCATCCCTGCAGCTAACTTCAACACGCACTACAAGCCATTATGGTTCGTCTGACTGAAAGAGTCACTCAGACCAATTTTATGGACAGTGTTACCCTCTTTATTTTCATAAATTGTTAACTTCAGCGAAAATTGCGTCTTTCTGGAGTTAGAAGCGAAAATCCAAAAAGTCCCATTTATCCGTTGTTTATCATTTTTTACGATTTCCGGGCAGAAATCTTGGAGGTACTTCGGAAATTCAGAATTGAGCACCCTCAAAAATTTTTAGTAAAGTTCCGGCTATTTGGCCTTTTTGAGCATCATTTGACTGAACTAAATACGGCGAAAGTCGGGCGAGCAGTAACACAAAGTGGTGTAGCTTGATGTTCTTTCTTGGTGTAAGGTGTTTTCCGTGGGAAAAACGGATGCCGAAAATGACACTGAGTAATGTATGGCTGTGGTAAAAGAAACGGACTATGCTATGGGACAAGACCATCAGTCACAAAAATAAAGATCGCAATGCCACAGAGACAAGTTTCTACAGTTTTTGCCAACCAACTGAAGACATTATACACAGTGAAAACCATATATAGCCGGCCGCGGTGGTCTCGCGGTTCTAGGCGCGCAGTCCGGAACCGTGCGACTGCTACGGTCGCAGGTTCGAATCCTGCCTCGGGCATGGATGTGTGTGACGTCCTTAGGTTAGTTAGGTTTAAGTAGTTTAAGTTCTAGGGGACTGATGACCACAGCAGTCGAGTCCCATAGTGCTCAGAGCCAACTATATATAACGAGTAATTCAATAAAAGATTAGTGATATTTTCATCGGTTTCCAAATGAGAGAATTGGATTTAACACGAAATATTAAAAAGCAAAAATGCTTGCCAGGTCAACCATAAAACAACACGTTTTACAGGAATTTCTGGAAGTGCAATCTATCTTTAAAGAACGAGGTCTACAAAGTCTTTCAGATACCGCAGAATATATCAGCTTAATATTCGAGAGTTAGAAGAACTAGTAGTCCCATGAACCGATCCACAGATACTAGCTTCTCCATCTGTCTATTCTGCGGCAGTTTACATTAGTCTCGACGATACCGGTAGTTTCGACATGCCTTAGTGGTACTCAGATTTGTAAACTTTTGCTGAAAATTATCATGATTTCGATACTGTAACCGGTTTTGTTTATATTACTGTTTACTTTAGTGTAATCTGCAGGATGTCAGAAGGCTGATACAATTCGTCTCTGAATTCTGTAGTTTTAGACTCTTTTTGTACCGACAGTGCAACTAGCCGAAACTTTTAATTGATATCAAACAGAAATAAAAAGAACTGTCTTTACTGCGCTTTAGTTATTTAAACAAGAGCTAACCGCCACTAAACGTTTCGGTATTTTTATTAAATGGATTAATTTTTTCGCTCCAAAACTATGAGAAACTGTACCAAAGGATTTAATGTTTGGGAAGAACATCGCCAAGGCAACAACAAACAGAGTGGTGTTTATAAATACACGTGGTTTGACATTGAAATATCTTGAAAGCTACACATTGAATCAAAAAGAGTTAAAATCCCAACTAGTCCAATGATACCACGCTACCGTTCACCCCACCCCGTGCGTGGGTGGCGCGGGCAACTTTGAAATAGTCCATGGGAACCTCCGTTCCTTTTATTGCAGATTACGATTCTACGGCAAAATCTAACTACTTTTTGTCTGAAGCATTTTCTTCGTTTCTCTATAATCGGAGGAATAGAACGGGTACACAATCGCAATTTACAACGTGCTGCTCAATGGCCCTTGAATATCCAGAAGAACGTGGAACCCCACCTCCATGCTGCGAGTGAAAGACAGGCCAATATTTCGTAACTTCTAATTGGAAACCCCATTCGTAATGTTGTATTCCTCCGACATATCCAACAGTGAACTCGGCGCGCCACTGCGGCCGTGGCTCGAAGCGAGCGCAACATTCCAATGAGAGAGTGTTCAAACGTAGTGCCGGCAATTTCAATAAACTTAGTGATCCGCTTTTCAAATGACCGTATACAGGACGGAAGCATAAGTGCGGGAGTTTCAGCGCAGGCGTGTCTGATGCGGTCGACCACGTCTTCACGGCCTGTTGACACTTGCTGGTACAGCTTATCTTTTAAACATCCTCACGGAAGGAAATCCGGCGACGTCAAATCCGTCGTCCTCTGCCGATCCTCCGACTAGAATAAACAATGTCTAATACCTCCCGTGATTTAGATGCGTTGCATAATGTGCTGGGCAGCCGTCATGCTGAAACCACATACGTTGTCGAACGTCCAGGGCAACATCTTGAAGTAGTACCAATAGTTATTGCTCCAAAAACGTTCCATATTTGTGTCCATTCAACGTGCCGTCGATAAAATACGGACTAATCAGTTTTTCCCCCGTGACGCCACACCACACGTTAACCGACCAAGGACGTTGATGGTCAACTTGCCGCAACCAGTGGGGATTTTCTACCTCGGCGGAGATCGCAGGGGTCTTTCGCATTTGTTGACGTACTCATTCACAAAACACTACCCGGTTACGGAAATCGGCGCCATGAAGTTATTGATGGAGTAACATGTTGCGTGAAAATGTAGGCTAACAGAAGGTTGCATACCGATGAATATATTAAGCATGGATTAATGTTTGTTGAAAAGGCCAGTGTGTAATTTCCACAACGTGTGATGTGTCAAACAGGATTTCCACCTGTACATGGGCGAGAAGTCCCTATACCCCTATAAACGTTGTTTAGTATCAAATGTTATTATGCACGTTGGTGGCTATGTTTCTTCTGGTCAACTGTTGGTATCAATTGTTGGAATTCTTGTTTACGTGTTGTTGCAGTCGCAGTCGAGTTTTAATCTGTAGCCATGACACATGAGAGCGGTCATCGTTACACTATTGGGGAGCGCTTAGCGACAGGTGTGAGAGTACACGAACGACAACACCCGAGGGCAACAACGAGATTACATGAGTGTTCTAAGAAAGATTTAATAAGGCTCCATCCACCGCGAAAGTCAACACTTCTGAATTGAGAAAGATGCGATTTTGCTTTTGGAAATGTTAAAGACAGGCCGCAGAATTTGAACGAAGACAACACGAGAGGAATCAGGTGAGAGTCATTAACACGCATGTAACTGCACGTCGTTATGCTAGAAACGAAGTGAACAATGCTGTTGAGGATTTATTTCACAATGGAACACCGGACGTGCTCAAAAATACGTCAAGAAGAATTCGGAGGTTTATGGAAATGTGTTTACAGAACGATGGGGAAAACACTTATACTGGGCACTTAATACGTGAGGAAGTACCTGTGCTAAAACAAATCTAATCAATTAGCATTCGATAATGGGGGATACAGGAACTTCTCGGGCACTCTGTACTTTAACAAAGCATTGTACGTTATTTCGAGAAACTGTTCTCTATACTTTATGAGATCACTGAAGTATGTGAAAATACTTTATTTCATATATTTGTAAGGAGTGGTCAGACTCGCTGCTGTGTGACACGTGTTTTCATTTTCACTACAGATCTGTTACGGCTAAATTGCCATTATCAAGTGACCAGCGGTGCAATGTAGGTGACATTTTCATTATAAATGTTTGTGTTATGGTAGGACATTGAGCATGGATTCCTATTTACGTATATACTGTCTAGATGGAGAGAGGGTGACGTCACCCACAGTGTAACGTGAGACACTTGATGCTGCAAAGCCGGAACGGAACCATAGTGGAAATGGAAGAAATAAAAAATGAACAGTACAATGCAAGAGAGGATGATAATTTGGTTTGAGGGGGTTCAATGGCATGGTTACCAGCGCCCGGGCATATTCCCAATCTTTTCACTGTCCAGTCTCGTAAAGGCCGAAACGAAGCAGCGAATCTGGATACTCCATATAACAATGTCACTAGCTGACATCTACTCTGTTGTAGGCCCTAGGGAACAAATTATTTCACACAGTTTGATTTTTGCTAGGATTCATTTTACTCAAATCAAAGAAAAAAACCACACAAAGTTGATCGTAACTTTAGATATAACGGATCGGCTGAGTAATAGAACTGTGAACTACGTAACTTACTAGTTTTTGAACGAAACCTATCCTCAAATGCAAATATTCTCAATGAATTTAAAAAGCAATGCTGAATTTGACCGCTTTACTAACGTAGTTGAAAATTCAAAGCTGCAAATTCGGAGCCGCAAATTATTATGAAACAAGTTATATGATCAAATACATGCTTATGAAGGTTTTGCAGAATTATACACTGCAAAGAAACGGCAACAAATATTTAATAAGACAAATAATGATTCCACAAATTGGTACAAATTAATTTCGTTTCTATTGCCGATTCCGCCAAGGTTTTCAGAAAGTCTTTATCTGTTATAAATATGAAGTTTTATCAAAAGCTATGTTACATGGCGTGGTGGTTGGTAGATGCCTACCAAGAGAGTATATTTTGCTAATAAACTTGCGTTCGAAAACGCTTCGTTTGCGTGCTACCGTCTCAGAAGCGTGAAGGAGGATGTACCATTGGCAGTTTGGACCACACAAGATAGGCTAGGAGTAAAGGAGACAACGTACTTTACAGTCCCACGAAACTAGAGTTTGCTGGTATCTTTCAGTGGGAAAATGAGAGAAAGTTATTGAAACATCACACGAAATTTCTCTATTGGCAGCAAAAAACCTCATATTATTGGTGATATGTTAATCAAACCCTCCATTCGCAAAGCACCCAGAATTGTTTTTAGAGAAGACAGTCAACGAAAAATGGACAGAATACCTCTTTCAAACAACAGTATGCGGCGTACAATCGAAGAAATATCCATGAATGTGAAAGACGGCTATTTCAAAGCCTGAAAATCCATTTTTTGCCCCGCAGTGTGACGACCCTAATAATACGGTTCAAAAGCGTCAATTAATAGCATACTGATCATTTTCAGATGAGAAGAAAATAATGGAAAAGCAATTGTTTTCTATAAATTTAGAAACGACATCAAAAAATCCAGGTGTACTTTCTGCTGTTAATAAATTTTTGGTTGAATTTCTACTGACGGAGCACCAGGCTTGTTTTCCTGAATATTGCAAAAGAAAAAAACTTCTAATCTTATTGGCTCTCACTGCATGATTCACAGACAAGACCTAGCTCCTAAAACTTCAACTGATAAATTGAACACTGCACTGAAAGGGGCAATCGGTGTAGTTAATAAAATTAACTGCTGCGAATACTCGCGTTTTTTGCGAGTGCTATTCATCATCTCTATGCTAAAAACAAAGTTTAAGTTTTCACACTCAAGTCCGGCGGTTTTCGAAATCAGAGGTGGAGCTATTTCTTTTGAGTCAATGCAAAGCTGAGCGTCATCATTCACTGATGACATTGTATTTTCCCTAGCTTAATTTGCAGACTTCTTTGAACCCATGAAGAATCTGAATTTGAAACTACAAGGTAGAAACACGATAATGGATGCCACTGTGGCCGTAAGGGCCTTCTTGGAAAAGACGACTATGGAAGCGTTGCCTGGATGATTCTGTCGGTAACTTTTTGACATTTCCTCGATTCAGTGGACTCCAGCATGCGCAACGGTGCGACGGAGTGGAGTGGATAGTTGCAATCAGTGATAACCTGGAACGGAATCAAGAGGAGTTCAAACTTAATTTTCCGTGACAATTTATTTTCCATACTTTTCTTCAGAAGATATGCAGTGAAACTAGCAAGATCACCCTTCAAAAGTTGATGTATATGATGAAATGGAAGAGGATACAACTAAATTTAAATTAGAGTCTAGTGCTAAAGAACAGTTTCAGCAAATGAGATTGGAAGAATTTGGGTCCAGTTTCCTTCCTATTTCTCCAGGAGTGGCAAAGAGAGGATTTTAAAGTCCTCGTACTAGTCTCATCTACATACCTTTGTGAGACTGGATTCTCTACACTAGCTATTGATAAAACTGAACGTGGAGTCTGGCCTCAGATGTGCCTTAACTATTTTGGAACCAAAACCTTAGAAACAGCCTATAGAAAAAAACATTTCAACCGCGTCATTGAGCTGAATTTACTTGTGACTTTCATCCCACAAAAAAATGTTGGATGTTAAAAGTAAGTTCAAGTGGAAACAATGTCATTAGTTATTGAAGACAAAGACGTTTCTACTTTGGGCACACGTTTTCGAAAGCAGCAAAAATATGTATAAAATAACGAAACAAAGAGAGACATGAAATATTCTGGGGTTGCGAAAGGGAGGCACCAGGAAGAAAAGGTTGAGAACCAGTGTTCAAACTTAGCAAGCGGTAGGCTACACGCAGTTATACTTTTCAGCATACAACTTTCATGAATCAACTGCGCATACTTGATTATTGGTGAAATTTCCAGAAGACAATGATATAAAAAACAGCAACTTAATGTGTTCGTGACGAAGTTACGATGTTATTCTATCACAGCTGAAAATTCAAATTTTTGGGGATCACTTCTTTGAAAATGGACTGAGAATGTTACTGTACGAAAATCGCACGAAATGGGAAACAGTTTTGTTTTTAACATGAAAAGGAAAACATTTATTAAAAAATTAAACGTATCAAATTGGATACGGTTTCATTTAAGCAAAAATGCTTTTACAACGATGTTGGACAACCCCGTTTCTAGTTACATTTTACGGCGTTTACCCGGATTATGTGAAACATGAACTGGCCTAGTGCTGTGAATTCGAACGCTGCGCGCGAGCAATAGATGACGCGAGTTCTGCGGTAACTGTATGTTGCTGACATCATGACATCAACCAGTCTGATCCGCTTACATTTGTTGTAAAGTGTTCCGTTTTATTGTGAAATTAAATTGTGATCTGATCGGAATGGAGAGTTTAGTTTTGCTTCTCGAGTAGTTATATTTTAAATAAGTTCGTATCAATTACAATTTCTTACGAAATTTTGGAATTTATTAAATGCCAACATACCATATATTCGAGTCTTATTATTAAAAAGTATATTCGCCATTAATATGTGTGGTGAAAAAATAACATCTTAGTACATATGCACAATTCTTACAGATAGAGTGCACTTTTTACTTTTACCAATCAGATTTCTCCAAACTCTGATATAAGGTTTTAACAGATTAAAAATTACTTTAGTTATGACAGCGAACCAACAGTTCTATACTGACAGGTTACTCTGTAACTGCAATGTTGACATTGAGTTTTAATAGTTTCGTCTTTAATGACACGGTTTTTATTCAAGATGAAGGTTTAGCTAAGGGAAACAGTCTATCAGGCATTTTTGCTGAAATTCTTATGAATGACTTTGTTCTCAAAGTTTTTAGCTCTTTTCCAGAAATTAAGCAGAAGTTAATTTATTACAGACGGTATGAGGACGACACTATTTTATTATTCAAAGGGAAAAAAGAAGAAGTAGTGGAAATGACTAAAGCTTTAAACGAGCAGCATCCAAAAATTCAGTTCACGCTAGAAATGGAGAACAATGGGGCGATTAACTATTTAGATTTGACCGTCAGAAAGGAGCGAGGTAGGCACGCGACGCCGCACCACCCAGCACAGCATAAAAGAGCGTACTTGCATGCAATGTGGAACAGAGCCCTGAGATTTCCACTAAAGGAAGATGAGTTGCAGAAACAACTAGGTATTTTTCAGCAAGTAGCAGCAGTTACGGGTACAGGACACAAGATGTTTCACGTATGTTTAACAAGATCAAAAACAAATTCGCAGGTATCAGTAATGATTCTAGGAAAATTGAAGTTAAGAAGTTTGTCACCCTGACATACAAAGGGCGTGTGCCGGAAAGAAACATGGCTGTGGCATTCAAGAATGAAGGGCAAATGGCACATAGACTGACATAAACCAGCAACGACAAAACAAATGATATACAACAAATCCGGAGTATACAAGATCAAATGCGCTGAATGTGACGGTTGTTGTATAGGGCAGACAGGGCGGAGTTTTGAAATTCGATACAGGGAGCATTGCAGTCATAGCAATCGGACAGTGTTTGCAGCTGATGTGAAGGATAGTAAACATAAAGTGAGCAATACAAATGAACAAATGGAGGTGCTACATAAAGCTCCAAAAAGTCTATCTCAAAATGCTCGAAGAGATTGAAATATACGCTCATCAAATGATAAACCCAGACCTACTATTAACTGAGCAAAGTGATTTTATGCACAGGACGTATGAGATTTTTAATGGCATGTTTTATGCTTACTCTTGAATGCAACAACACACTGAAGTAAAAACCAGCTGCAGCGGAACGGCCCTCAGCGTACTGGCGGCGAGGTGAATTGGGCGCGGCGGAAGAGGACTTGGCGTGGCGCTGTATACGTTCTGACGTAGAGAAATCCTCTCCACCACCAATCAATACAAAGAGGAAATGCACATTTTCGAAAGAATATATATATATATATATATATATATATATATATATATATATATTAATTATATTTTAAGTTTCTTTAAAAATGTTTAAATTAATGTAAATTATTTCGGTTCATGCTCCACTCAAAAAAGATTTAAGTGTTTTTTCTTTAAAAATTGTCTTATTATTAAAAAGTATATTCGCCATTTATAAGTATGGTGAAAAAATAGCATCTTAGTACATACGCACAGTTCTTACAGGTAGAGGGCACTTTTTACTTTTACCAATCAGGTTTCACCAAACTGTGATATAACAGATTAAAAATTACTTTAGTTACGACAGCGAACCAATAGTTTTGTACTGACAGGTTACTCTGTAACTGCAATATACGGTATGTTGGCATTTAATACATTCCAAAATTTCTTTTTGTAAACTAAGATAGTTCTGTCAGTAACTATATCTCTCTTGTTAATTATATTTTTAACTGATCTGAAGATAGGCAACTAGCCTGAAACCGGTTACTGACATTAAAAAACAGCGATCAAAGACTGAAATTCCATATTTTTACTGTTTTTCTCCTCTTGATTACCAGCAGATCCAGGAGCACAACAGTTTTTCACCATTCCAAATATTAACAAAAAAAGTATTCCACGATATGGCAGGGGCGATACATACAATGAAGAAACAGTCTTGGTTGTACGGATGTATTTATTATTTGTTTATCAGTGACACGTTTCTCCTCAGTCAGGCATCTTCAGACTGGCTTACACAAAAAATATACATTTCGTTGAAGCAGCATGACCCCGCCCCCCAATTTGCAAAACCGAAATTATCAGCAAAGAAACGTAACACTACTGACTGAATATTAGATGGTGTTAGGTACATAGTTTTAGCGTACAGAATGTCCCCTTTGAACGCAAAACAAGATCAGGTCTACGTCACCAAGCAAACATGTCGGATACGTAGTTGCTCATATCCGGGCTATGCACATACTACTGGGCACAGGAAAAAACAGAAGCGTACTCCAAGTGCCTGCAGCTCACTAACAGATTACGTTAGAGCGCTGTGAGTATTATTTAATTGCCAAATATAGGTAGAGGTTAAAGGCAAAACATGAGAGCTATTACAGGTCATGTATAGAACTGATTTATAAAAGAAATCGTGTTACAATTTTGCACAATCCATAAGCAATGTGGGCCGAAAACTACAAGATAAAAGTAATAAATAAAATAGCGTGCTGTAGTGCTGAGACGTAAAAACGCGTAGTATCGACAATCGTGAAAGATGGGTGCAAACTGTAATTGGTGGTACAAATACAAGGTCACATAAAAATTAAAATTGACATAAAATTGGAGCATTAAGTGCCAGAGGCCTAAAATATTAGCGATGTGAGATGCACAAAATCTTACCGTCCTTCATAGAAAATAAATATAGAAGCATTTCTGTAGCACTAATTTTTTCCTTGTGGTGGGATGCGTACAGCCAAGTGCCAGCAATCCTCTAATCCCGCAATCCTGAAAGTGTGTCTGCTTGAAAAAAGAAATATGGCACAGATTCACTAGATCGTGTCATGTCATTACGAGTACTCGGCACACAAACCTCGGGGATCATCGCGGATTCGATGCTTGTGTCATAACTGACATTGTGTACAATACAGGGAGTATAATCCAATAATAGAGCTACAAGTAAAACACGAAACGTAAAAATCACAATTTAAAAATTATCTTCGTTGTTTACGAATACAAGGCACCCTAATTTTAGCTATATGTACTAAGAAACGATCTACGAGCGTCGTCTGCGTTTCAAGAGTTAAGGGTATTAACCGTACAGCAATATACATATATATCCTCGCGTGTCAAACAAAATGTCTTTCAAAGTGCAGTTTTCGACAGAGGCTCTCAAAGTAGTGGTATGTGATATTCAATATAGTGATAAGTTAACACTAGAAGCAGAATATTAAAAATAACCAGTAGTCCGGCGGCGTCTGAGTAGCTCTGTTACATGCCAGCTGCAGAGTGCGTGGAGTGGAATGACACACTAAGCGGAGGAAGTCGGACAAAAAATGGTTCAAATTGCTCTAGCACTATGGGACTTAACATCTGAGGTCATCAGTCCCCTAGAACTTAGAACTGCTTAAACCTAACTAAACTAAGGACGTCACACACATCTACGCCCGAGGCAGGATCCGAACCTGCGACCGTAGCGGTCACGCGGTTCGAGACTGAAGCGCCTAGAACCGCACGGCGAAGTCGGACAAGGAACGGTTATTGAGTAGAGGCAAGGCCTGCCAACCGCGGATAAATTCTTGAAAAGTCCTGCACAATTGGGTGAAACAGGATTATTTTTCCGAACAGGTACACTCTGTCGACGATAAGTTTGCTCCAATAGTCACATACTCACACTGTTCCGTCGAAAACGCGAACAAGAGAACGGGAATTTTTCCTCCTCTCTCTTCCAGTGCTAACAACGATAGTGTGAACGCACTATGATACAAATAAAACCACGACCATTAAAAAAGTCTTAACGAATATGAATGATGAAAACTTACGTAAGTCGGTGCACAGCAGCATCGAGTCGTTACGTTGGCGGAACGGACGTGTGGAGTGAAACGTACACTTGCGCAAACGGCTTGCCTGCGCACATCTGTCCGGTGGGCGGGGCAGCGGGGCGGTGCATGCAGTCGTCAATTGTCGGCGGCTTCTCATTGTTCTCACTAAACAACTACGGGAAATATGTGCACAGGAGAGCGTGTAAGCGTGATTGCTGCTCGTTTTTTTAAATTATAAAACGAAGTCACCTAATCGCCAATCCGCCTTAATTTTAACTAAGATTCACTAAAATCTGTTTTCGGTTAATCGAATTTCTCCAGACACAAAAAAGTTCCGCGGGTTTACCCCGGAAGTATAGCCCACCCACCTCCCTCGGCGTCCATAAAACTAGAACAAATCGAGGAAACCCGGACGTATGGCAGACCTAGCCCAGCGTATAGTTTACAAACGTTCCACTGAAGTTAAAACCTTTGGTGGAAGTCTCGTTGAAAGAGACTAATGCTGTATCCGTAGAATATTGCCCTTATTTTTTGGATGCGTGTTAAAAACACACACACACACACACACACACACACACACACACACACACACACACACACACACACACACACACAAACGAGTGTGTGTGTTCAACACAAAATATGGGAGAGGTAATTTCCGAAAAGCAAGGAGTCTATACTAAAAACATGAAAAAATACTGTGTAAGGTAGTGTTATGAATATTGCAAGCGATAATTCACTGGAATTTCAGTAACAATTGACTCTGTAGCTCACATTGTAGCAATTACCACGAAGAAATATAAACCCTTTTTTCAGACATTATAAATTTGGACTAACAAGTGACGAAAGATAATGATGCTATTGCTTCTGAGTGGTTAAAATCATATTGCGAGATGGTAGGAAATTCTCTTATAATAATGAGCATATTTTTTGGAAAAATTAGCATAGTGATATTACACAGAACGCTGTGAACTTCGAAAGCAGCACGACAAGCCTTTTCTGAAACAGAATCTAAAAATCCTTTACAGTCGCGAATGGTCGTGTATTCGAGTACAAAACTACCGCCATTAATGAGTGACTTCACGATTTTCATTTTCACCAACGATGTAAGTTGCGTTATTTGCGTGGTTCGAGGATTACATTTGGTACAGCACTGTATAGTGATAAAGAGTCGGAAGGTAACCAAAATGATACACCCTCTCTGTGAGAACAACGCTAGTACAGGCCATACATATAAATCTACTTTACTACTTTGATCTTAATCTATAACAAAATTTCATTTAGGCCTAAAAGTAATTCAGCACAAGATGTTATCTACTCAACTTGATGTGTGGAGTAGGTTATCGATGCATGATCTCGACATGCGATGGTACTTCATTACTGCACGTTGTTGCATACATAAGAAAAACCAGTCTCACTACACGTAGAAAGTTGGAAGGAGCTATACTGCCATTCATATACAGTTGCAACCACGTAAAACTCTTATTTAAATGATACTGACATTGCTTTTAGCTAACTATACACGCTATAAGGAGCATCAATAGCTGATCGACAGATTTTGAAGTGACATAGTTCATATTCAATAATAATATTAGAAAAAAAATTTAGACGAGAAGGCGTTTTGAAACTAGGTCAGTTATTTACAGTGTATGCTGTACGTGGAACACACAGTGACGCGATCAGCTTGTCAGGGAGATTTTTGACGATACTACCGTGGCGTAAGACAATTTAAATGCGACACTCTCTTACACTCAGTGATAAGCATTTCAGCAGCTACAGGCCGGTACAGGGCATCAAACTTGGCGCTCAATACTTGCAACACGGGAGAGAGCGAGGCAACCAATGAATAGTTGTGCAAAAGTGGAAAATGCCCACAACTGCCTCAGTGCAATCTATACGAATTGGATGACATTATTAATATAATATCTGTCAAAGCAAAACAGCAGTCTACTCAAAATAACCAAAAATTTAACACACAGCAGTGTTGGAGAGGGCAACGACTAATATCAGCGTAATAGTCAAGATCAAAGAAGAACAGAGAACGATGAGATGCAAAGGAAGTCATAGAAGAGTACTGCATAAAGTCACTCGCTATCCTCATTGGCCGAAACAGAATAACTACAATAAAATTACAAGAGGACGGAAAATACCAATGTCCGTTTTCAGCTAACTGTAGTGGTACACGGGATGATTTGTGCGGAAACTACAGTTCTTGATACAATTATCTACATAGCCACTTTCAAGTCATTGCTGGTTCATCACTACAAGTACAAGGAAGTTTCGTTTACAGAAGCGTTATTCTACGTGATATAGTCGTCGAAGATGTGGCTTCAATGGAAACACGTATAGAGAATATACCAAACTTCGCACACTCTTTCTCAGACGATACTCGTCATTATTTCCTTAACTTACGTGTCGCAGAGCCCAGGGGGTTGTATTAAATAATAACTTCTCCAATGAAAACAGCGTCTGCTACACGAAGAATGAATACACAGCGTTCAACATAGACGTTATTTACTCACAGAGCAAGTCAGCGTCTGCACAAAGAATATCTGCGACTGAGATACGGTACTTCGACACAGTGCAATCTTTGACATGTTAGTTCTTCGTATCGAAGTACGCTACGTATTGATACGATGGAATGCTTTTCACATAATAATTACCAATGTTTTGAGGATAAGTAAGTCAATGTGTATTGTAATTTTGGATAATATATAGCGTCATCTGTGAGACTGTTAGGATTCAGGTTTAAAATTACGTATAATATATGTTTCATGATCACGCATCGGCAGCATATCTCCCTTCGAAGCAAGGTATCTTTCTAAAAGGTTAGCAGACAAACATTCAAAAACTAAACTTTCAGTTTTATGATGCGATTCGCACGCAGTCGCTCATCCGCAGTGTTGATTTCAACATAGAAAAGAAGTTAGAAGCTATGGAGATAGTCTCATGAAAGCAACAACTTTCGCTCTCCGCCATGTAAGGGGACTAAAACTTAGTGAGAATATAACATGTTTTGCAGTCTTATTAATCGAAATAAGAACGTAAATTTTAGCAATTACTGATACTTCTGTTGCCCACGGGTACGTAACAGACGCGGAAGGCCAGTTATTGCTTTAGGTAAGTTAATTGTTTTGGTTTCAATAATGACTGTTCGTTTCGATGTTTTTCAGTCTACGACTTCTAATTTTTATGTTTTTTCCCAAAGTACGCACATAAAAAAAAATTGCATCACGCCGGTTCCCAGAGCTCCCGAAGATAGACGTTGACTGTGGATATTGTGTCACAGACACCGTCCCTTTGACTGTTCAGACCCGCCCAAAGATGTAAACAACCATGCATGAGCAGCGAATATTAGACGGAGGGGGTCCGACAGCCGATTAGTTCCAGTCATCGCACCAGGTAGGCGGTATGGGGTACACGGTTCGTGTTGTCTGTAGTTGAACCATGCCTGGACGGTCAATATCGCGGTTCTATAGCGTCCGCATTGTTACTTTATGCCAGGAAGGTCTCTCAACAAGAGAAGTGTCTAGGCGTCTCGGAGTGAAACAAGGCGAAGTTGTTCGGACATGGAGGAGATAAAGAGAGACAGGAACTGACGACGGCATGTCTCGCTCAGGTTGCCCAAGGGTTACTACTGCAGCCTATGACCACTACCTACGTATTATGGCTTCATGGAACCCAGACTGCAACGCAACCATGTTGAATAATGCTTTTCGTGTAGCCGCAGGACGTCGTGTTACGACTCAAACTGTGCGTAATAGACTGCAAGATGCGCAACTTCGCTCCCGACGTCCATGGCGAGATCAGTCTTTGCAACCACGACACCATGCAGCGCAGTACAGATGGGCCCAACAACATGCCGAATGGACTGCTCAGGATTGGCCTCATGTTCTCTTCACCGATGAGTGTCGCATATGCCTTCAACCAGGCAATCGTCAGAGACGTGTTTGGAGGCAACTCGGTCAGGCTAAACGCCCTAGACAGCGAATGGGGGAAGGTGGAAGTTCCCTGTTGTTTTGAGGTGGCATCATATGGGGCCGACGTACACCGCTGGTGGTCATGGAACGCGCCGTAACGGCTGTACGATACATGAATGTCATCCTCTGACCGATAGTGCAACCATATAGGCAGCATATTTCCGAGGCATTCGTCTTCATGGACGACAATTCGCGCTCCCATCGTGCACATATTGTGAATGACTACCTTCAGGATAACGACATCGCTCGACTATAGTGGCCAGCATATCCTCCAGAATGAAGCCTATCGAATCTGCCTGGGATAGATTGAAAAGGGCTGTTTATGGACGACGTACCCACGAACCACTCTGATCGATCCACGACGAATCTCCGTTGAGTATTGGGACAATCTGGACAAGACAATCTTGACAACAGTGCCGTGATGAACTTGTGGATAGTATGCCACGACAAATACAGGCATGCATCAATGCAAGAGGACGTGCTACTGGGTATCAGAGGTACCGAAGTGTACAGCAATCTGGATCACCACCTCTGAAGGTCTCGCTGTATGGAGGTACAACATGCGATGTAGAAAGGGCGGAAATGAAGTTTATGTTCATCTCTATTTCAGTTTTCTGTACAGGTTCCGGAACTCTCAGAACAGAGGTGATGCAAAACTTTTTTGATGTGTGTAATATCGCGTGCTTGACGACACTTTGACGAAAAAGCTGGTAACCAATAAATGTGACAAAGTGTTTGCAGACTGTTTCCGCGAAGCTGTCGTTTGATCGAATGTCGAAGTCATGCATCCACACCATGGAGCAGGAATATGTATACAGTGAGCATGTCGCCAATATCGAACCGAACTGTCACGTGACGTTGGTATGACGCAGCTTATTACATTTTGTACTAAACCATAAACGTTAGTACCACCGATCTTAAATTAAATTTTCCATGAGATATTTAAGTCTCTAATTTATCTAGGCAAATCTGCCTAGCAAGTAAGAAGACTGGTGTTCGAGTCCCGGCGGTAGCACAGATTTTAATTCAGTTCTTTAGCTTCCAATGTTATGTTAATAACACTGGTTTCCTCATATTTCGTGCATTTCTTTGTTAATAAAAGCAATGGCAAATAATTGTTGTTACTATGGACGGAAAGAGGAATGCTTCGAAGGAGGAAAATCTACTTTTCATAGGTCAAAATCACGAAGGTCTAATTGTTTTTTGCTTGTAAGTGGGGCTTTTATTTGTTGAACATATGTAGACACAGATCAATGAAGAGTTAATACCATACACCTTACTTATGTGACTATGTCCACATATACTGGTGTGCAAACTTGAGGACTTCCGCACTGCTGCAGTACAGTACAGGAGGTAAGTGAAAGAAATATGGGTTGGAACGAACAGAAATGATAAATTTATCAGGGACAGCAGTTACACTGAATTCACCGTTATTTATGATGGTCCGCTAGACATAGCAAAAGGCGGGGCATGATTCTCAATAGGACGAGTGATCATCACGGAGGGCAATCATGCTCTGCTACCCGCTGGAGTGCTGGCCACAATGTTGGTAAGGAATTCTAGTGGTACGGCGTTCTATTTCTCCATCACAGCGGTTGGCAACTGTCGTACGGTCGTTGACGCATGTGGAGCTGCTGCAGTACGTGTCGCCAACGCATTCCACACGTGCTCGGTGGGATTTACATCGGGGGGGGACAGACAGGCGAGTCCATTAGCCGAATATCCTCACGTTCCAACAGCTCCTGCATTTGCACTGTTCGAAGCCGTCGCACGTCGTCCTCTATATGTTAGGGCCGAACGCACCACTGAAAATAAGCACGTAGGGAAGGACTACGGGATCACAGTAATAATAACTGGTGAGCATACCGTGTTGAAAGATTTTGAGGTCAGTACGCCGATGGAACATAACGCCTTCCCACACCGTAACACCTGGATAACTAAAATGCCATGAACATTTCTGGCAGATTAAAACTGTATGCCGGACCGAGACTCGAACTCGGGACCTTTGCCTTTAGCAGGCAAGTGCTCTACCATCTGAGCTACCCAAGCACGACTCACGCCCCGTCCTCACAGCTTTATTTTTGCCAGTATCTCGTCTCCTACCTTCCAAACTTTGCAGAAGCTCTCCTGCGAACCTTGCAGAACTAGCACTCCTGAATTTCAGCGCACACTCCACTGCAAAGTGAAAATCTCATTCTGGAAACATCCCCAGGCTGTGGCAAAGCCATGTCTCCGCAATATCCTTTCTTTCAGGAGAGCTAGTTCTGCAAGGTTCGCAGTGTAAGTAGGCTGTTTAGGTTTTCTTATTGGTAACGCCACGTAGCGCTCTGTATGAAAATCACTGGCTGAGCTGTGTGCAGTCTGTGGCTAGTTAGCATTGTTGTCTGCCAGCTGGATGTGAACAGCGCGTAGCGTTGCGCAGTTGGAGGTGAGCCACCAGCAGTGGTGGATGTGGGGAGTGAGATGGCGGAGTTTTCAGAGCGGATGATCTGGACAGAGACAGTAAATTTTTAATATTGGATATCATGGACTGATATATATATATATATATATATATATATATATATATATATATATATATATATATATATATATATATATCACTTTTGAACACTATTAAGGTAAATACATTGTTTGTTCTCTATCAAAATCTTTCATTTGCTAACTATGCCTATCAGTAATTAGTGCCTTCAGTAGTTTGAATCTTTTATTTAGCTGGCAGTAGTGGCGCATGCTGTATTGCAGTAGTTCGAGTAACGAAGATTTTTGTGAGGTAGGTGATTTGTGAAACGTATAGGTTAATTTAGTCAGGGCCATTCTCTTGTAGGGATTATTGAAAGTCAGACTGCGTTGCGCTAAAAAATATTGTGTGTCAGTTTAGTGTTGATCAGAATAAGTAAAGAGAGTAATGTCTGAGTACGTTCAGTTTTGCTCAGCTGTTTGAAAATCAAATAATGTAGGAGGTTTATCAGCACAGTAATTCATCAATTTTTCTAGGGGGACGTTTCAGCAGGAGAGCTTCTGTAAAGCTTGGAAGGTAGGAGACGAGATACTGGCAGAAGCTGTGAGGACGGGGCGTGAGTCGTGCTTGGGTAGCTCAGATGGTAGAGCACTTGCCCGCGAAAGGCAAAGGTCCCGAGTTCGAGTTTCGGTCCGGCACACAGTTTTAATCTGCCAGGAAGTTTCACATCAGCGCACACGCCGCTGCAGAGTGAAAATCTCATTCTGGAACTAAAATACCATGTTCGACAATGCTGAATGTACCGTCATTTGATGCATGATGGGAATACGTAACGCACCCAGGAACGTTGTCGAACATATTCATTTTTAATTGCTTGGTGACTCAATCATTTGCTTTATAAGCATATAATGTCAACTGTCGTTTTTTTTGTTTTGCATGAAATATTGTCTTCATTAATTAGTTTTCTTCAAATTTCCTTGATTAAAATAATTTCATAACATGGATCTTCGCTGAAGATGCAGGATATTGCGGTGAATGTATGTTGACCATGAATTTTTATACAGTCATGTGATTTCTCTCCTTTCCACGTCATGGCGTTTCGGCATTTTGATCCAGAAAAAAAGCTCACTATTAAGAAAATGCCTGTGCATAAACACGTATGAAAAATTGAAATAAAAGTTACAGTTTTAAGCATGCCTGTTTTTCAGCAACGGTACATAAATTTTAAGTATGGGACTTATACAGTCAAATACAGTAAAAGATAGAGGAATCAAAATTCCGCGAATAGTGGATTAAAAACAATTAAAAATTTTTTGTTACGTAATAGCAATTTCTGTAAAGCCTAATAGATGGCTCTTACACTTCATCTGCTTCAGTACTGTGTATTTTCAAAAATACATTAAGCTGTTTCGTTTTGTAATTTGTTTTTATAGCTGCCTATCTTTTTTTTAGTTATTTCTGTTATAATATTTCAGATGGGCACATTGCCCGATCGGCGGCGCAACGTGTATAGTTTTCGTGGCAACAATGTAAGCTACTGGGCCGATCAGTCAGATGTTGTTCCTTGCTAGGTATAAGTGCGACAGGCTGGAGCGTTTTTATTTTATTTTTGACTTGGGAATAGCTGCTCTAAACTCTGACCATTGCTTTCTCACAATGTAAGTTTACGTAAGTAACCTTTATACGTCATGACAACTGTCACCTTAGTTAATGTGTTTTTTTGTCGTGCTTAATTTCCTGTATATTATTTTACAGGGTTTCTCAAAATTTCATTCTGATGAAGACGCCTTTAGTAGATGTAGAAACCTAGGACAATGTACCAAACAGTTATTTGCAACCTGTTGGCTGCATAATTCCTGTGTGTGAAATAAAAGTTGTTAAAAGAAAATGAAGAAGGAGCAAATACCTGAACGGCAGGAACAATAACGACAGGCGATAACAGAGTGTAGACAGCAATATGCATTTAACAATGCCAAAACGATCGAATGCTTCGGTTGCTTGCACAGACTGGTGTCACTCTAAGTAAATAATGTATAATAATTCTACGGCTCGCCCGCAGCTCGTGGTCGTGCGGTAGCGTTCTCGCTTCCCACGCCCGGGTTCCCGGGTTCGATTCCCGGCGGGGTCAGGGATTTTCTCTGCCTCGTGATGGCTGGGTGTTGTGTGATGTCCTTAGGTTAGTTAGGTTTAAGTACTTCTAAGTTCTAGGGGACTGATGACCGTAGATGTTAAGTCCCATAGTGGTCAGAGCCAAGCCAATTCTACGGCTCATAAACCTACGACCGGCTGTTTTTACGCGGGTGCCCCCATATACTGGTTTCACTGGAAAGAATGAATGAAGAATACAGACGAAACCAAAAGAACTACAACCGAATAAGTCGATACTTCTCATTCGACTGTTCCCATAGGTATCAGATACACTACTGGCCATTAGAATTGCCACACCAATAAGAAATGCAGATGATAAACAGGTATTTATTGGACAAATAGATGATACTAGAACTGACATGTGATTACATTTTCACACAATTTGGGTGCATAGATCCTGAGAAATCAGTACCCAGAACAAACACCTTCGACCGTAATAACAGCCTTGGTACGCCTGGACCTTAACAGAGCTTGGATGGCGTGTACAGGTACAGCTGCCCATGCAGCTTCAACACGATACCACAGTTCATCAAGAGTAGTGAGTGGCGTATTGTGACGAGTCAACTGCTCGGCCACCATTGACCAGACGTTTTAAATTGGTGAGAGATGTGGAGAATGTGCTGGCCAGGGCAGCAGTCCAACATTTTCCGTGTCCGGAAAGGCCCGTACAGGACCTGCAACATGCGGCCGTGCATTATCCTGCTGAAACGTAGGGTTTCGCAGGAATCGAATGAAACGTAGTGCCACGGGTCGTAACACATCTGAAATGTAACGTCCACTCTTCAAAGTGCCGTCAATGCGAACAAGAAGTGACCGAGACGTGTAACCAATGGCACCCCATACCATCACGCCGGGTGATACGCCAGTATGGCGATGACGAATACACGCTTCCCATGTGCGTTCACCGCGGTGTCGCCAAACACGGATGCGACCATCATGATGCTGTAAACAGAAACTGGATTCATCCGAAAAAATGACATTTTGTCATTCGTGCACCCAGGTTCGTCGCTGAGTAGGCCTACACCATCGCACGCGCTCCTGTCTCTGATGCAGCATCAAGGGTAACCGCAGCCATGGTCTCCGAGCTGATAGACCATGCTGCTGCAAACGTCGTCGAACTGCCGTGCAGATGGTTGTTGTCTTTCAAACGTCACCATCTATTGACTCAGGGATCAAGACGTGGCTGCACGATCCGTTACAGCCATGCGGATAAGATGCCTGTCATCTCGACTGCTAGTGATACGAGGCCGTTGGGACCAAGCACGGCGTTCCGTATTACCGTCATGAACCCACCGATTCCATATTCTGCTAACAGTCATTGGATCTCGACCAACGCGAGCAGCAATGTCGCTATACGATTAACCGCAATCGCGATAGGCTACAATCCGACCTTTATCAAAGTCGGAAACGTGATGGTACCATTTCTCCTCCTTACACGAGGCATCACAACAACGTTTCACCAGGCAACACCAGCCAACTGCTGTTTGTGTATGAGAAATCGTTTGGAAACTTTCATCATGTCAGCACGTTGTAGGTGTCGCCACCGGCGCCTACCTTGTGTGAATGCTCTGCAAAGCTAATCATTTGCATATCACAGCATCTTCTTCCTATCGGTTAAATTTCGCGTCTGTAGCACGTCATCTTCATGGTGTAGCAATTTTAATGGCCAGAAGTGTACTTTCGAACCTTCCCCAATCGGTGTCGGTGGCACGTACCGTGTCGAGTATGGTTTCGGGATGCGACTACCTGAGAGGACCCGGTCGGCGGAGTGATGCCCGTAGAGGGCGTCACGACAACCTGCCGGCTGCCGGCGACGGCGGAGGTGGAGGCGGCGAGGTGCGCCTTGATTCATCTCTGGTGGGCGGCGGGCGAGCGAGTGGGCTCCGGACGGCCCGGGACGCGTGTGGGCGGAACGCGCGGCAGCGCCCTACACGGCAGGCGCCATGACCACCGCGGCCCACCGCCGCCCCGCCGGCCCTGACACGGATGAACAATCACCCCGCTACCACGCTGTCGTATACCAGCACCCACTCGGGCTCTCGTGGGCGACGCACCTCTTCCTCGTTCCCCAGCCCGTACTCCGGCTGCAGGTGGAAACGTTGTTAAAGATTTTAGTGGTTGTGTATCAGTTCTGGCCAAGTGGGGGCATTGTCCTCTTAAGCAGACAAACCAGCCAGTTGCCCTATCCTAATTTAATGACAAACTGTTGTACCCGTGTTTTCTTTATTTAGGACATAATTAATGGATTATAACTGCAATGATAATGACACTTAATGTCAATAACTGTCATGTTAATGACCATAATTTATGGGCAAGATGGCACCCTGGTATGGGACTTGGATGCACATTTACTGAGGTGTTAGTTAATGGTCAAATGCTATCATCTTAATGACCATACTTTTTGGCCAAGATGGGACTTGGGTCCATTTTTACCCAGTGTTGGTTAATGGTCAAATTTCATTTCAAATCTGGTAATTAATGACAAAAAATGGTGTCTCCCTCACAGTGATCCTTCTGCCCTTCTCCCCTATTACCCTCATTGCACTACTTTTTGCCGTTTCCTCACCACGGTCTCCACTGCTTCTGAACATCCTAAACATCTCGAGACTAGTGCTACGAATTAGTATCTCACTCAAACACACCACCACCGTGAAGTGTCTTCAATTCCTGGAACGATATTGCAGGGCAAAGCTACTTCCATGTAGAGGAAGAACACCTTGAATCACTACATATAGGAAGTTCATATTCACAGGCCATGTACATTAGTATGTTCTACAGAAATGCTTAGCATTTCAGTCACTTGGCTTCACCATGTGTCCTGTTGTGTAGTAGGTACAGGGTCCGACATTGGCCCTGATAACTTGTCCCATGTGTGACGGCATCAAAACGTATAAGGTGCGAATGGCGTCCTGTGGTATAGCTATCCATGGTGCATTCACCTGGTTCTACAGTTCATATGTGGTGGTTGGCATTGGTTCACAGCACTACACCCATCGTTTCACAGTGTCCCTCATATTTTCGATTTGTGACAAGTCTGGCGATATGGCGGGGCATGGCAAAAGGCTGACATCCTGTGACACCAAGAAGGCACGTGTTCGCGCGGCAACATGTGGTCGGGCATTGTCTTGCAGAAAAATGGTGTCTGGGGTGTTGTACAGAAACGGCATGGCTATGGGTCGCAGGATGTTATCCACGTAGCTCACACTTGTCAAAGTGACCTGGACACTCACCAACTGTGATTTGTGGTTGTTCCCAGTAGCACCTCACGGCCTCAGGCATTGAGCTGGTGCTGTGTGTTGCGCAAATGCAATCACTGTGATCTCTCTCCCCCTGTCAGTGGCGAACCAAAGTGCGGCCATCATTTTCAAACAAACGGAACCTAAAACCTGGATTCGTCTCAAAACAGTAACTGATGCCATTCCTGTCTGCGGTGATGTCGTTCCTTACAATATTTCAATCTAGCGTGTTTCTACACATTCGTCAAAGGTAGGCAGAGAAGTGGACGACTTGCACGTAACCCATACAGTAATAAACGACAACAGACTGTCACCTCCGATAGTGTACGATGTGTTACACTGTTACACTGTTGTACCAGAGACGAGGAGAACGCATATCTGTCCTGCAATGCCATTCGGATGAGGTGTCGATCTTCGCAGGAGTTGGTCTGGGTGGTGTAACATGGCCCATCTTGTCGTGTTGTACAGTCTTCTGTGAACGATTCTGCACACACCAGTTGCACGGGAAAATCACTTTGTCCTACTTGAGCAGCAATTTCCCGGATACATACATCACATTCTCTCATTCCAATAATGCACCCTCTTCCAGACTCACAAACGGTATGGTTAGCGCATACATCTGCTCAAGTCACACTTATCCATTATTCAGTTTATATCGACACCGAGAGCCGCACGCACATTTTACCGGCGGGTGGTGTTACGCAGCGACATCGGTGTTGACCTTGAACCAACCTGCCGACGTGGTTCAAATGCCAATCATTTCTGCAGAACATACTAACGTACATGTCCTCTGAATAGGAGCGTCCTATCTCTAGTCGTTCAAGGAGTTCTGTTTCTTTCTGAACATGAGTGTATTTGCCGATTTTCTTTTTTTAAAAGAATCCACATCTAAATATGGAACTTACCACCTCAGTTCACTAGAAAGATGCTGTTGCTACAGTAATATAATGCTCCTGCAACCAGCATCACAATCCATAAACTGCAAAAAGATATCCAAGTAACGTCACACTGCACAAAAATATTGTTACTCCAATCTTACAAGGATAATAGCACGATAGGCTAGCTATGCACCTTATTTCTTTCAAACACGCTGTGCTCAACCAGTGTCGGGCGGGCGTTTCCGCGAATGAACTGTGGCTGCTGCTGTCATTTCATGCAGTGGACACTGGTGAGTGGTTGAGTGCCAGGGGACGTAGCATGCCCTAAGTACACATTATCTTTCTCATCTGATGTGGGTCTAGTACCCGGACATTTTGGACAGAAATGTGAGTACCCCGATTTCATAATATCTGTGGTGCTTGTGACAGTTTTGTTTGGTAATGTGAAAGAATCATGTCTGCTAACACTTTTAATTTTCATCTGTATTCTATTTATTTCTAGAATCTCTTATCTTAAGTAATGTAGTTTATCAGCTTTTCATAAATGCTATGTAACAAGTTTTGTCAGTGCTCCCTATGTTTTCAATTGTATTGCAAGTTTTATGTGTGATAACGAGGGTGTATCAAGCGCACTCCCATACATTTTATTTTTTTAAGGTAATTTTGTACTCTACATATCATTTTAATCTTAGAGTGTGTTTTGTTGTATGCAGTCTATTTCAACGGTGCATCACATCATCGTGTAATTACTTTTTACATTTTAATCGAAAGTATCTTAAGCACTTTAGAATTTATTATTGTATCTATTAGACCTTGGTAAAAATATATATGCTGTATTATGAGGTAGACTCTTGTGATGTGTTGTCCAAATTTATTGTGCTGCATTGTTGGCTGTATCGTTAACGAGCATTTAGTGGTCTCTGTGTTTGTTCATCAGCTAAAATGTATATGCAAACAAAGTAATATGTCAGAGTTCTGTTGCCATGTTCTGTTTGAGTATCCAAGTCAGCGTGAGGCCTAGTAGATAATATAGATATTTTTACACTACTCTGTTATAATTGATTCTTCTGTGCTGTCCCCTTGCACCGTACGACTATATTGTCACCTAGAAAGCTGTGTTTTGTCAACAGATGTAAAAAGATGCTGTGATATGAAGCTTACAATTGCTATCGCATGAATAATTAGTGCACAGACAGTCTGATTTGTAAACATATTTTCGCGCCTACGGCCTTAGTTCAAATGAAAACATCGTGTTAGAACATTGATTTATAGCGATTTGTGTGAAGGATGTTAACATTGGTATCATTTCACAATGTACAGAACTTCGCACACATCTGCTCTATTTCTACAGTAAAAAGACTTGTTTTTGACGATGACATTATAAAATAAATAAAATATTGATTAATGTATATGTATGATAGTGATTGGTTGTAATTAATATTTGCTTGTCTGGAACGTGGACGTTTAATTACACTCCTGGAAATTGAAATAAGAACACCGTGAATTCATTGTCCCAGGAAGGGGAAACTTTATTGACACATTCCTGGGGTCAGATACATCACATGATCACACTGACAGAACCACAGGCACATAGACACAGGCAACAGAGCATGCACAATGTCGGCACTAGTACAGTGTATATCCACCTTTCGCAGCAATGCAGGCTGCTATTCTCCCATGGAGACGATCGTAGAGATGCTGGATGTAGTCCTGTGGAACGGCTTGCCATGCCATTTCCACCTGGCGCCTCAGTTGGACCAGCGTTCGTGCTGGACGTGCAGACCGCGTGAGACGACGCTTCATCCAGTCCCAAACATGCTCAATGGGGGACAGATCCGGAGATCTTGCTGGCCAGGGTAGTTGACTTACACCTTCTAGAGCACGTTGGATGTCACGGGATACACGCGGACGTGCATTGTCCTGTTGGAGCAGCAAGTTCCCTTGCCGGTCTAGGAATGGTAGAACGATGGGTTCGATGACGGTTTGGATGTACCGTGCACTATTCAGTGTCCCCTCGACGATCACCAGTGGTGTACGGCCAGTGTAGGAGATCGCTCCCCACACCATGATGCCGGGTGTTGGCCCTGTGTGCCTCGGTCGTATGCAGTCCTGATTGTGGCGCTCACCTGCACGGCGCCAAACACGCATACGACCATCATTGGCACCAAGGCAGAAGCGACTCTCATCGCTGAAGACGACACGTCTCCATTCGTCCCTCCATTCACGCCTGTCGCGACACCACTGGAGGCGGGCTGCACGATGTTGGGGCGTGAGCGGAAGACGGCCTAACGGTGTGCGGGACCGTAGCCCAGCTTCATGGAGACGGTTGCGAATGGTCCTCGCCGATACCCCAGGAGCAACAGTGTCCCTAATTTGCTGGGAAGTGGCGGTGCGGTCCCCTACGGCACTGCGTAGGATCCTACGGTCTTGGCGTGCATCCGTGCGTCGCTGCGGTCCGGTCCCAGGTCGACGGGCACGTGCACCTTCCGCCGACCACTGGCGACAACATCGATGTACTGTAGAGACCTCACGCCCCACGTGTTGAGCAATTCGGCGGTACGTCCACCCGGCCTCCCGCATGCCCACTATACGCCCTCGCTCAAAGTCCGTCAACTGCACATACGGTTCACGTCCACGCTGTCGCGGCATGCTACCAGTGTTAAAGACTGCGATGGAGCTCCGTATGCCACTGCAAACTGGCTGACACTGACGGCGGCGGTGCACAAATGCTGCGCAGCTAGCGCCATTCGACGGCCTACACCGCGGTTCCTGGTGTGTCCGCTGTACCGTGCGTGTGATCATTGCTTGTACAGCCCTCTCGCAGTGTCCGGAGCAAGTATGGTGGGTCTGACACACCGGTGTCAATGTGTTCTTTTTTCCATTTCCAGGAGTGTATTTGGTATCAGACGCTTGACAATGGCTTTTTTGTAAATGCAATGTTATTCGTAGTTGACCGTGAAATGTGATTCAAATAATCGGACTTCGTATTTAAATCGTTTCCAAAGACTGCTGCGGTAGGTGCGGACTCAAAATCTAAATCTCAATATTAGAATAATTTGCCAGCCATGTCAATACGTCGTACAGAGGTGACTGTCTACTAAACATAAAAAAGTTTACACAGTTAATTAAATCAGATATATTCAACGAATAAGCCTACAGTTAAATAATTCTACTTACTTTCATAAATATAAATTCTTTACAGAATCGAGTGCCTAGTAAGATTGCAACTCGCAATGTTCTTATATAACTTCAAATATGGCGGTGTGCCAGTTAATAAAATATACGTGCTTCCCGCACCAGTTGTTCTGCAAGACCTCTCCCTTCTAAATCAAACATAAGAGTGTCCCAATTGTATTTTGTTTTATCAGCGACATAGCGCTGCAGTTCTGTGCCATAGGCTTTATTTATTTGTCAGAGATTAATTATTTAATTAAGATTTCGCGTTTCCGAGGAAACTCACGCACAGCATGCAAATGTGCCTTTATATTGCCCCCTGAATTGCGAGGCGAAAGGACACACCTGCGGGCGAGCAATTCACCTAAAGCCACAAGAAAATCTAAGTTATCTACAACTATTTACATGACATACATTATACAGTATATTATATACAAAATTTGAATGACGCGCGTGCGCAGTAAAAGTTCTATGTTGGCAAAATAGAGTGCGCACATGCGCAGAAGCGTCTGTGTGACTCCGGCACTGCCGTTATATCGTAAATTTAGATCACGCGGCACAGTATTGCAGTTCATATTGTTCGTGTGCGCGCGCGTTTCTTAGTCGTTGCATAAAGGAAATATTCCACCAAGATTACATATGAAGAGTACATTCTATGACAGGTAACTTAGTTTCATAATTACAATATTTGTTATAATACAATACAACTTTAGATTGTTGAATGTTCTTAGTTACATAGTATTGCATTGAAATGCTTCAAAGAAAAATGTCTTTTTGTTTCAGGTGCGTTGACCTATACACATCGTGTCGTTATTACAGTTCATATTCATCTGCTGCACAATAATTTTTCACAGGTTAGTGTCGTCGTGGTAAAGTTTTTTGATCACAGGAACATCGCTGTATAACAACGTAATTGATACATAAGCGTGTCCATTTCCTATTTCCATTATAGTCGTTGTGATGCAGTTCGTTGTGACAAAAAGCACAGTTTATTACGGATCAGACGTGACCCGTCGAGTAATTGGTCCATATGCAGTTCGTTTTCGATATTCCGTGGAAGCTTGGTTGCAGAACCTCGGACGGCACATAGATGGCGTCGATCCTTGGACAGTCCAGGTAAGTGTGTCCGTCACATTTCGAAAACATTCCATTCCCTGAAGTTCCAACCAAAATTCTTCCACTCGTCGTGTTGTTTTCTGGACAGGCACGTTGTGACCATTTAATCCAGTTAACAAATGGTTCAAATGGCTCTGAGCACTATGGGACTCAACTGCTGAGGTCATTAGTCCCCTAGAACTTAGAACTAGTTAAACCTAACTAACCTAAGGACATCACAAACATCCATGCCCGAGGCAGGATTCGAACCTGCGACCGTAGCGGTCTTGCGGTTCCAGACTGCAGCGCCTTTAACCGCACGGCCACTTCGGCCGGCTAATCCAGTTAACATCTTGAAGTTAGGTACTGTAGTAATGTCACTAGACGATGCACCAATTACGCACTTCACATTTTCAGTTTTTTGCTGAATATAGCTCACCTAAATGTTCGTAGTTACTTATCAAAGAAATCGTTCATCGCGTTTACAAAGGTACGATGCATGATGAATGGCATTAACAGTTTCTTTCACATAGGTTTCTGGGTAGTTGCGGACTTAGTGATGTACGTTAATGTCCGTGAACAGTGGTTCACTACGCAATTTTTTTTTTAAGTTTTTCACGTTTTGGCACTCGTTATCGTTCAAATTTTCACATAGTAACAGTTACATTATACATCATTTTTTAAAAAAACATAAGTAATCATACATATACACGTCACATATTTTCTTACCATAAACATAATACAGTTACACATAAACATGTTTACATCATCAATACATAGCTATAAATTATTACATTGTGTCACATTTGAATACATGAATTGCAGATATTTACGTTCTCTTTAACGGTTTTGCTGGGATTTTATCGATGTTTTTTGTGATGTTATCTGAAATTAAGATAGGTTAGACACAACATTCATTACATCAGTAGGCAAGACCAGGCGCTTTCACTACTCAATAAATATTCAAAATAATAAGAGAAGGAAAACTGTTAGATTCCTCGCGTTTTGTGCGTGTGTGTATAGTGTCTGTGTGGCCTTGGCTACTGGTAGATGCTTTTCTTGCTGAGAGATGTGCGTCTAATCTATTTCTCGAAGTAAAAGATCGCTTCACAGATGACGTCTGTCGGTTCGTCAGGTGTCATACCAAGTCAGTGATACCTACAGTCACATATGTTCCGTGAAAAATTAATATATCATTCGCTGCTACGTAATCATAAATTTTACCTTAATATTCAGTCTTCTTGGTAGTGCCGCGGCGTTGAAAGAAAAGTTCTTCTGTCTTCAACTGCGTCACTGGTACAGCTGAAATGAAAATTTCTATACTACTTATGATCTGTGTTGTAGCAAACAGAGTTTTGCGAGTTGCTTAGCAATGTTTTCATGGGTATGACTTTGACATTATTTAGCATGAAATGCTCTATGATCTCGGTGTGCGTATAGCCCAATAATTTTGTTAGTTCTAGGATGTTGTAACAGACACGCACCAGGATGCGGTATTTTAACAATAATATAAGGTCCTTCATATAGCAGACGCCACTTAGCATTGCGTCGTTTGAGTGCTACAGATTTATGATGAGTACGAAGTGGTACAAGCATTCCTAACTTGAATTTTTGTTTTCTTTTTATTATGTTTGTGTGATGTTTGTTTCGTATCTGTGCGCGATGTGTCAGTGTAGTCAATACTTCTTTTATTTTCTGTTCAGGTGTGATTTCCTTGTCTGACAACTTAGGTAATGGTTCTATCCATTGATCGTTCTGTTTGCAATTGAACATGATCTCGTTAGGTGTGTAATTTGTATTGTAAATATTTAAGTTATTGTGTACGTCTTCGAAAAGACTTAGGTAGGACACCCAATTAGTATGTTTTGATGAAATATAGGTCCTCATGAATCGGTTTAGTTCTCGGAAAAGTCTCTCAGTCGCGTTACATTCTGGACTAAACCTTGAAATAAATATACTTTTAATGTTATTGTCCAAGAAATTTCTCCATTTGTACCCAGAGTAGTATGCTGCATTATCTGACAGAATTGCTTTAGGTTTTCCCACGTGCGTCAGGTAATCACTTGAGAATCTTCGTATTATACCATTTGCAGTGGCGGATTTTAAAGCATAAACTTTTACATGTTTAGAAAATATATCGTAAAAAGCTAAGATATATTTGACGCCTGCAGAGCTTGCTGGATGCGGTCCACTGATGTCAGTACACAGAATTTCCAGGGGTTTACTCGGTAAAATAGAATGCAAATCTGTTTTTGTGGAAAAATTCTGAGGTTTTGATTTTTGACATATGACACATGTTTTCAGTTCCCTGTAAATTTTTCTTCTCATATTGCAAAATAACAGTATGTGCTGAGCTTTGCCAAACACTTTTTCGTCCCATAATGACCCCAAACTAAGTGTGTGTGCCAAATCAAATTACGTTCAGACTCTTTGGGAATGCATACACACCAGTTAGTGGCATTTGGATGTCGGCGATAAAATAACACATCATTGTGTAACTTGTAATACTTAGTCAAAGGATGATTGTGTTTTTCTATCAGTAATGTTACTAGCTTATGCCAGTGAGGATCAGATTTTTGTAATTTAGCCATGTTTCTGCACATATCAATATAATATTGGTGATACTGCTTGTCTTGCATTAAGGGAATCCTGTAGTCATTTATATTTTCTAAGTCACTGTTAGTTTCATCCATACCTTGTGGAAGTCTAGACAAAGCGTCGGCAATGGTGTTGTCCTTACCTTTTATGTACTTAATTTCAAAAGAGTAGTTCTGAAGAGTAACTGCCCATCGTGATAATCTAGGATGTACAAGTTTACAAGTTAACAAAAACGTCAGGGCCTGGTGATCGGTATAAATTACTGTATGTTTGCCAAATAAATAATAATTGAATTTCTTGAATGCCCAGTCTATGGAAAGTGTTTCTAACTCAGTAGTGGAGTATGTACGCTCACATTCAGTTAGAGTACGACTTGCAAACCCAATAATTCTTATCTGTTCCTTTTCTTTATTCTTTACAACTTGAAATAAGCAACAGCCCAAGCCAGTACATGAAGCGTCACAAGTCATACAAAAATCTAAATTGAAATCTGGATGGCTCAATGTGTTTGCATTCACTAAAGCATGTTTAATTGTATTAAAGTCATTCTGGCACTGTTCCGACCAGATCCAAACTTGATTCTTTCTGAGTATATTTAACAGATGTTTACTGTTCAAAAGTGGTTGTGGTAAAAAACGTCTGAAAGATGAACATAGCCCAAGGAATGATTTTAACTGCTTTTTGTTCGAGGGCCAGGAAAGTTTCTGATAGCATCTAATTTACTGGGATCAGGACGTATGCCCTGTGAATTAATGATATGTCCTAAATATTTTATCTCACTGCAACCAAATTTTGATTTTCTAAGATTGGCTGTGACTCCAGCTTGTGCAAATTTTTCTAAAATTCTTTGAAGTGTGTCAACGTGTTCATTCCAAGACTGTGCAGCTATCAGTATATCATCTACATAGTGTGTGACTGTCTCAACTAAATCATCGCCAAGCACGTTTTCCAGGGCTGTAATGAATACCCCAGAACTGACATTCAATCCGAAGGGTAGAACACAAAACTGATAGGTTCGCCCCCCGAACATAAATGCAGTATATTTCCGAGAATCAGGAGTGATACCTACTTGCCAAAATGAATTAGCGAAATCTATTGTGGAAAAATATTTTGCATCTAGAAATTTCTGTAATTGCTTTTCTAAATTTTCGGGTTTTGTGTGAACCGGTAAAATTATTTCATTAATTGCTCGTGCGTCTAACACTAGCCTAATGCTACCATTTGCTTTTTTGACAACAAGTAGAGGACTACAGTAAGGTGAGGTGGATGGTTCAATGACCTTCCAGTCTAACGTTTGCTTTCATTCTTGCCACACAGCAGGTCGTTGAGATAACGGTACGTTATATGTCTTGTGGTAGAAGATCTTGTGAGGCTTAACTTCAATCTTGTACACATACATGTTGATAACACCTAATCGTTTGGTAAAAACTTGTAAATATTTGGATAACACTTCCTGTAGTTTCATACGTTCATGTACACTGAGAGCTGTAGCTTCATTTATCTTATGATCAAGCAATGTATTCAAGTCCATTAGCTCTGTGTCAGATGAGTGTGTTTGCATGTCTTTAATGTCATTGTCAAGTACTAACTGAACGTTGTACCCTGTACAGCGTTTGTCATGCTTTAGAGTTCTCCTGTCCAAATCAATAATAATTACACTGCCTTTATCATTTAAAATACATTTACCTTTGGAGAAGTCTATAATGCAGTCCTTCTCGCTCGTAATATCTAATCCTAATATACAATTTGTCACAATGTTTTGTACAACCAGGAATGGCCATTGTACGGTTCCATTACCTATTTTAATGTTTACAAAAACTTGCTTCTTAACCCTACATGACTTATTACCTAGAGCAGTAGTTACTTTACAGTTTTGGGCAGGAAACTCAGGCACAGGCTCCAATTCACACATCTTTTTATAGAAATTAAAAGACAAATCGCTCACAGCTGCACCTGTATCTAAGATAATAGTAGTTGGAATCCCACCTACTACACCAGTAGTAGAGGCTAAAACAATTTCATTTGTGTTTGAAGGACATTGTGTACTGTCTTGCAAAAGTTCATCAGATATATTCTCATTGTGGTTGTATCTTATAAATAAAACAGGTAGTTTTTGTTTAGAATTATTAGGCAAATCAATATTTTGTTGTTCAATGATGGTGTCAAATAACTGATTAACATTGAAGTCGCCTCCCAAGAATTCTTCAGTCACGACCCGGGGCATAGAAGCGACTGTTTCTAGTTTGTTGGGTTAGCATTTGTATTAGGTACTGGCAGAAATTGAGGTTGTGTATCAGGTGTCACTTCTATTATATTCACATTCGGATATTGCCTGTTGTGATCTCCAGACTTTTGCAGCTGTTGTTGCTGTTGCGCATTATGACTTACCTGTCGGTCGTAAGTATGCTCCAATTTTGTCCTGGTGGCTGCTGTGGTATAGCAGTGTTTGAATGAAAGTATTGATCGCTACGAGTCCAGCCTTGATGCTGTCTTGGCTTGTAGTTATTATTATTTCTATTTCTGTTTGTGTTTTTGTTGTTACATTTGTATCGTTGTTACCGTTGTTGTTATTACCGCGGTGCCGTTTGTATGGATTGCCGCATGAAGTGTTATTACTGTTTTAACTGTTGTTTGTATTGGAATACGCATGTTGATTTTGATTTCCGTATTGAGACGGCATGTGAGTTTGCTGCTTTTGCTGTACCGCGTATCCAACTGTGGGCGCGCCAGAATTGAGTTGGCAAGCCTGCATGTTTTGCATACCACTAGTATAAACATTGTGGCTGTTGTTTTGCCGCGCAAAGCGCTGATCTTCTAGTAACATGTCAGCCGAATCTAAAGCCGTTAAAAAATAATCTGGATCGTCATCCGGAATATGTAAGAGTTTTTCTTTAATGTTGCAAGGCAATTTGGCCTTCAACGCACGGAGTATATCACGTGTTGCGACTGGTTCGCCCAAAAAATGTCCCATGTTCAAGTATTTTTCAAAATATCTGCGTAAGTTACCATTTTTACTGTTAAAAGTTTCAGGTTCTAAAATTTGTCTTCTGAGTCGCTCCTGGACGGATTGCGACCAGAATTTGTTCAGAAAGGCACGCTCAAACTCACTGTACGTGGTACATACGTCAGCTTGACTGTATGCCCAGACAGCTGCATCGCCTTGGATGTAACCGACAATATATGAAATCTTTTTCCGGTCACTCCAAGTGCGTGGAAATGCGTTACTAAAAGATTTAAGATAAATCACCGGATGAATGGTTCGTTTTTCTGGGATAAAAGTCTGAAATTGCCTGTGTTTTATTAAGCTTTCTTCTTCCTTTGCATTATGATATGGATTTGTTCCACTGTAATTACTGTAATGTTCAGATGGCGAGTAATTACGATGATGTTGCTGTGGTTTACCATGATAATAGCTTGTGTTTGTGTTTGGACGTCGTGGTATGTGTTGTAGTCGTGGTGTGTTTTGTTCTTGTGTGTTTGTCGTGTGCGGTATGTGTGCGTCATACTCGAATGTATATTGGTTTCTGAACTGTACATTTTGACTGATATTTTCGTTACATTCAGACTGTGGTTGATCGGTGAAATGTCTCATGGGTGCAGTGACAGATTGTACTGCGTCACTAATCAGCTGTTTGTTATTAGTGATGTATTCCGCTACGGAGTCGTGCACAATTGTTGGTAAATTTTCACGTATGCATCTATCAAAATGTTTGTCTTTGCTCTCTACCCAATCATGAAATTCTTTATTAATATTTTGAAAATGAGCTGTGGCATCAGATTGTAATCTGTCAGTCAGTTGTTGTTCAACATCGCCAAATTTATTCTGCACGTCAGTAATTCGTTTTTCAAGGTTGTCATGTACTGAAGGATATGTTTGAATTTCTTCAGTAAGAGCTTCACACGTGACATTAAGGTTTTTTACTTGTGTCTGTAAAAGTGCCACGTCATTTGTAGTCTTTTCTTGTCTCGTATTAAGCTTGGAAAATTTCGTACTGAGTTCAGTCATCTGTTTGGTCAGTGTGGCGCCTATAAGTTCCACACGTTTACATAAAGTGGCATTGCATGCCTTGATTGCTATGAGGTCAGATTTAATTTCCTCATATTGTGTCTTTAACTGTTCATTTTGTGTCTTTAAGGTTGTCAGGTTTTCCGCGTTCTGCATCCATAAGGTTGCCATATTTTCTGCGTTTTGTTTCATTAGCATTTGTAACATGTTGGCAATGTTTACTGTTTGCAAGGTCTCTGCCCCCGCCGCGTCATTAGACGTGACGTCATGTATTAACATGGGCTCTGACTGAGACTTTGAAATTTTTGTGGTGGACGGCCTATTGTCAAAATTTCCGTTAACACTTGCGTCAATATTTGATGAATCGTCACTACCGGTTGCTGTCGTAAAGTCATTTTCTAACATTTGTCTCTCGTCCGAGTCGGATTGCGTCTGAATAGTATGTCTTTGCTGTTCCATCTTTGCGTATTGTTTTCTAGTTATGACCATGCCACACGTATGGTATGCTTCAAGAAAATAACGTTTGACACTGGTTTTAAAATAAAATGCAGTTGAACATGAATCGCTCGTAGCAACAATGGCTGTTTGTTAATTTAAAAATGTAAACTGAATATCGGATTATTCTTAATGGCTGCTGGCCATGTTACAACGTATCGTACAGAAGTCGGCCATATTGTACACTCGTGTATTGGTATTGTTGCAGAAGTTATTGTTTAAGGAAAAGCACTGAGAATGAAATTTATCACTGAAAACTGCTACGCGCGAAAGAAATACTACAGAATCTACTGAAGAGCTAATACACTGAATTATACGTCTGGTCAAGCCTGCCAATACAAAGATGCTGCGTCTTACCTTATTTTGCTGGAAGCTTCGTTGCGTCTTCCCGCAAAATTTTAGAATTGGAAAATATCTTCAGATTTTTGTTATTTCTCGTACATTCACGTCCAGGTCCAGAAAGTTGATTTTTCACATGAAACAAAGAGTATAATGTAACAAATGACAAAATTGAACAACGTCCTGTCACGGTCGCCAATATAAAGTAAATAAAACAAATAAAATATTATTTTATTTTATATGTATGATAGTGATTGGTTGTAATTAATATTTGCTTGTCTGGAACGTGGATGTTTAATTATTTGGTTTCAGACGCTTGACAATGGCTTTTTTGTAAATGCAATGTTATTCGTAGTTGACCGTGAAATGTGATTCAAATAATCGGACTTCGTATTTAAATCGTTTCCAAAGACTGCTGCGGTAGGTGCGGACTCAAAATCTAAATCTCAATATTAGAATAATTTGCCAGCCATGTCAATACGTCGTACAGAGGTGACTGTCTACTAAACATAAAAAAGTTTACACAGTTAGTTAAATCAGATATATTCAACGAATAAGCCTACAGTTAAATAATTCTACTTACTTTCATAAATATAAATTCTTTACAGAATCGAGTGCCTAGTAAGATTGCAACTCGCAGTGTTCTTATATAACTTCAAATATGGCGGTGTGCCAGTTAATAAAATATACGTGCTTCCCGCACCAGTTGTTCTGCAAGACCTCTCCCTTCTAAATCAAACATAAGAGTGTCCCAATTGTATTTTGTTTTATCAGCGACATAGCGCTGCAGTTCTGTGCCATAGGCTTTATTTATTTGTCAGAGATTAATTATTTAATTAAGATTTCGCGTTTCCGAGGAAACTCACGCACGGCATGCAAATGTGCCTTTATAACATGAATACATGTCAGAGGTTTTAAATGCCTGTAGACCTGGAACAAAATTGCTGAAGTGTGTGCCACGCTGTGATTATCTACAAGATGAGGTGTGTAAGGAACACAATTTAGCATACTCCGCAAATAAAGGTTTAGCAGAGCGTCATATCACAGTCTGAATGTTAGCCCATAAAGTGAAGAAAATACATGTAAGAAGGAATATAGGGCTAGGCCAACATATTGCAGCAATCACAGTTGATAAAGCAATGCATGCCAAACTTGAACTGAGTGCAGGTTTTAAGCGCCATTTGTCGGCCACTTAAGATCTTGAAGAAACCTGCGGGATATTTAAAAAAATCGCTTTCAGTCATCACAGTCAGTGGAAAAACATGTTTGAAGCAGAGAAGAGATAAGCGCCCAGGATGCTATCAATACTGAGGGCATCAGGTGAAATTATTCCAATTTTAATTGCAGCCGTGGCCAAGTTATCAGCTGTCAGCTCTTTGACCACCATACAGGAAAGGGCTTGGACTGCCAATGAGTAAAAAGAAAAGTTCATGGGCATACAACCCGTCAGGCCACTTGGAAATAAAGATCTGCTTAAATTCGTCAAAGGATTCCGTAACTGGCCATTCCGTGGAGTGTTTGTGAGAGATGCACTCCCAAAGACGACGTGGAAAAGTGGAGAATGCAGCATTGTGAACGTAAATGTTGAAGGAGGATCTGGGATAACGTGTACTACTTCAACTTCTATATTGATTTACATCCGCCAGAAGAATGGCGTCATTGTTTTACCGACGAAAATCATGTGTCCTACAATTTTATACGTGATCAAGACTTCGATTCATGTCTCCATGAACATTTCGTTTAATGAAAAATTGAAATTTGTAGTGAGGTTCTATGGGACCAAACTGCGGAGGTCATCGGTCCCTAGGCTTACACACTAATTAAGCTAGCTTAAGCTAACTTACGCTAAGGACAACACATGAACTCATGCCCGAGGGAGGACTCGAACCTCCGACGGGAAGAGCCGCGGCGACCGTGACAAGTCGCCCTAGACCGCGCGGCTACCTCGCGCGTCTCTGTTTAATGTTTCTCCTGACGAATACATAAAAACAAACTGCATGTACGTTAGTGCGACAGCTGATGCCCTACTGTCATGTCATACATCTTAACTTTGAAAGAACAGTTCTTGGTGTTAAGAACGAATTAATAGACCTAAACAAGGGAGAGTGGAGTATTGCATTGACTGGTCCTGAAACATGTAATAGCATTCTGAACATCACTGAGGCAAACAATAAGCTTCGTTTAGTAGATGTTGAAGTTTTGAAATACTTGCCGGCTCATACAATTATTACATTCTTAATGCGTATATAAAACGACTTGTAAAAGGGATCAAACAGAGATAAAAACGACGGGGCAGACAGTAGACTTTATCCAGAAAAGATGAGCAGGAGTCAAGTTTTACAGAAAAAAAATCGAATAAATTTTACAAGTCGGCAAACCTTGTTAACATTTACCGGTAAGTACAATCTGTGTCGAATGTAATACTGTGACGAATTCAGACTTGAGCAAATGGGTATGGGTTCTACCATACCAGTGACTATCCAGACATTAGACCATCTCAAGATTAATATTCTACATCAGGACGGCGATTTAGTTGATTTTTATGGTGAGAGGATAGTTGTAAATTTCCACCTAAACCAATATAGGTATCAGGAATAAATCTGACCGTCATAGTCACTGGTGCATTACTTCGCAATGGAAGCACAATGCGATAACATGGGAAATTTGAAGTTTCTTGAAGCTATAGGTTGAAAACCACGTAATGATATTTCTCGATGTAACAGCTCTAATTCAGCACCATGATACATTGGTGCCTCCAAGCAACTTCGAAGAAAAAGAAAGGTCCGGGTAAAGTTCGTCAGTGTTTAAATCGTCAATTTCCAGAATATAGTAAAAAAAAAAATGTATTACGTCTCCTATAAATCATGAAACATGATATTCTCTTGTACCTGACTGCGATTATAAAAATCTTTTCTAACATCTCCTAATCATTAATACAATAATGCTCCTGCACGCAATAGACTTACTTCGTCTCGCCGCTGCATCTGCATGAATTTTCTGCATCCAGCAACAGCTAAAAATAATTCGAAAGAAATACTGCAATCCATGCAGACTGCAATGCCTTGTCACAACTACTTCCACTTTTGTTATATATAGAAATTGAGTGATCAGTTCAACAAGCATTAAGAAGCGTAAGAAATGAAAGCACCTATAAAAACCTTTAATTTACTATATTCTGAGAATTTACAACTTAAACACTGACAAACTTTACTCGGACCTTTCCTTTTCTTCCACAGTATGATTAGCAACAACTTTAATTATTCTAGAATGTCTACAACCAATAATCACTTACCTGCTCACAACGAAGATACGAATATTACTTTCAATGTACGCATGCACAAATCTAAAAAAAAAAAATCCCTCCAGTGCGCAAGCAAGCAACAACCACGTACAGGAAAAAGACATATTACCTAACATCCTCAGTTAACACTGAAGTCTCCTCCGGTCACAACAGGCTGCGGCATCTATCGCGCGGATTCTAAAGGCTGAGTCCGACTACCTACGACTACTCGCAACAACTGTTCGCTCGCTATCACTCGCGACAATATATTTCAGAGTTTGTGTATGTGCGCTGCAACAGAATCAGTGGGCCAATTTCCAAAAAAATCTTGACGTTCAACTTTCAGTTCATAACCCGTGGTCTAGGGGCAAGTCCGCCTTTCGCCGCGGAGCAGCTCGGACTTGTTTACGTCTCGGCTGCGAACGGTCGCGGAAGAAGCGGTGTTTACACCGTCGTCACTCGCGTGTGTTACTGTTTAAATCGAACGCAATGGCACACAATTTCCGAAAAACCACGATACAGTTCACGTTCTGTAACGAGTATGCAAGACCGAAGGCTTTCGAAATCGAACGTTTCTTGAGGGACGAAGTGCATCTTAATTACACGGAGATTATTGGAATTCATTTATCAATCGTGAGCAGCACTCTTTACGTGAAGATGATTGACGACGCAGCATGTGATAGGATCATTGAAGCCGCCAAACGAGGATTCCAGTTCCGACACTCCGATGGTCATATTGGCGAAGTTTTAGTCGCTCATTCGGGCCTGGGCGTGCGTACGATTCGAATCTTCGAGCTGCCTTTCGAGGTACCCGAATCATTGGTCACTGAATCACTCCAGCCATATGGCAGAGTTATTAGTCATACGGCCGAACGCTGGGCAAGTTTTAGCACGTATCCAGTGCTCAATGGTGTCCGACAGGTGCGAATTGCCCTTACAAAACATGTGCCATCGTACATAAACATCGGCGGCTGTAGAGCTATTGTCATCTATGATGGACAGCCCAGGACATGCTCCGGGTGTGGTGGTGAAGGACATCTTCGATCAGCGTGTATGCAGAGGAGACTCGTGCAACTCCCCAGCGGAGACTTCCAGAATCCGACCACACCAACGTCAATGCCGATGACTTACGTGACGGCACTTCGCGGGGAGGTGACGCCGAGGTCGGAGCGCACCATCGAACCGACGCCACAGTTGATTGAGGCGCCTTCGGACGCCACTGAAGAAGGAATGGCTCCGACCAACCTCCAATCTAAGACACTACAGGTGGCGCAGAAAGAGGATGAGAGCATCACAATAGGCATGGAAGCTGAAGTGGAACGGCCCCAGGGGATTGTGGCGGCGGCGGGAACGCAGGAGATGCAAGATGCGCCAACACCAGAGGCCGAGGTTAGGGCCCGCAAACAACGCTCGCCAAAGCGCCGCAAGAAGCGCCGACTAAACTCTGCGGAGACGCTCCCTTCTCTTCTAGGGAGCCCAGACGAGTCTAACACTATGGACCTGTCTGACATGGAACCACAAGCTTCGGATGTCGCAGATCATATGAATTCGGACAGTGAAATGATGTCATATCGTTCAGACGACGCATCCGCTGAGGGGCCTGCTACCCCTTCGGCGGTGGAGTCTACAGCTGCGAAAGAACAACAGATGTCACACAACAATGCCGCACAGGAAAATTTGGAGCACACCAATAGTATCAGCTGGTATGAGCAGGACGACGACATTACCGATGCGGACCATTCTATTGGTGGGGCCTTGCATCCGTCCGCATCTCAAGAAACCTAATGCCGCAGGGACACGTTCCTCGGGCGACCCTCGGCGGATGTGCAACGGGACTATCGACACGGTGAAACTTTGTCATTTTAACATCATGTGGAGATGACAGCTACTCGACCCCAGGCATACAGAATAGGGACAGTGAATGTAAATACCATTAGATCGCCCGTGAAACAGCAGTTGTTTAGGGACATGATATACGCGTCGGATGTGGATATACTGATGGTGCAGGAAATTTACATTCCTGAGTTCCAGGACGTACATGGATACATCTCCTACACCTCGCCGCACTCGAACAACGACAGTGGAACGGCGATATTGGTCCGGGACGGGATTCCGGTCCGAGACCTGGCTTATCTACCTTCGGCACGAGGACTGGCGATAACTGTTAATGGAATTCGCATTCTCAATGTTTATGCCCCTTCCGGCACAGACAACAGACGGGCGCGTGCGAGATATTATTCGGAAGAGATTTTGCCCTTATTTACCGGCAGATTCGATCATTTCATTATAGGTGGTGACTTCAATTGTGTTTTAGCCCAAAAAGACCAGACACCACATTACAATACTTGTCGTGAATTGCGTGTGCTATGCCGGGATCTGGAGTTAAGCGACACCTGGGACATGATTCATAGGAACCGTGAGGGATATACTTTTTTTACCAGTCACTCGGCGAGCAGACTCGATCGAATATATGTTTCGGTTGGCTTACAGGATAAGGTGGTCGACGCGGAACGATGGCCTGCGGCATTTACTGATCATCTGGCTTACATTTGTACCATGTCATTCCCTAGGCAAAGTGTGTGGAGAAGCCGCGGGACATGGAAGCTCAATTCCTCCCTTTTGGCGGACCCCGAATGTCGTCAGAGAGTCGAGGAGGTATGGACCACATGTCAACGCCGTCTACCAACGTATACCTCCGTGCTTCAATGGTGGCTCGAGTGCACTAAGCCGGCAATAAGAAGAGCTCTAATACAGTATGGTCGGGATAAGGCGAGATGGCAGAGAGACACTCTTGATTATTATTACACCATGCTTCGTGAGCTGTCCTTCCAGGTGCCGTCTGCAGAACATCATGCGGAAGTTCATCGTGTCAAGGCACAAATCCTATCGATCACGCGACGACGACTGGGTGGCATCCCAATACGGGCAAGATGTCTTGACACCATCACTGGGGAACGTACCTCGATGCACCATGTGTCGCGGGAACATAAGCGTTACCGCCGGGCATTGGTAACAGTGCTCCACGGTTTAGATGGCCGTCAACTGACAACACAACAGGACATTGCAAATGAATTTTTAGAGCATTTCCGCCATCTCTATGCCGGTACACCGACGGACCGTCAGGTAGGGGAAGAGATACTGCAACATCTGCAAACGACACTGACAGAGACGGATAAGGCAGCGCTTATGGAGCCACTCACAGAAGACGATATAAAGGTGGCACTCACAAAAGGAGCGGCCCATAAATCACCGGGGCCAGATGGGATTACGCTAGAGTTTTATCGAGAATTCGTGGACATGATGATGCCACAGTTGGTGTCGATGTACAATGAGGCGATGAGTCCGAACATGCGCCTACCGTCGGATTTTGTGACGGGCTTTCTTCTTCCCATCCCGAAGATGGAGAGGAGTCGTAGTGTTACTCAATATCGGCCTCTCACTATGCTAAACACCGATTATAAAATTTTTGCACGGCTACTAGCGTCTCGTCTCAAGCTGGCGATATCCAGGATAATATCCCCTGATCAGGCTTGCCTAGGGGTGCGAAGCAACATCTCCTCGGCGTTAAGTGAATACCGTGACGTTATCGCCCTTGCGGAAACTTGTAAAATGCGAGCAGCGATGATATCTGTGGACTTCGACCGTGCGTTCGACAGGATAAACCATGACTTCTTGGCGTCAGTCATGAGCCGAATGGAGATTCCACCTGTTTTCATCTCCATCATTATGAGGCTAATACGAGGGGCTACATCGAAGGTGATTGTAAACGGTCGGGAAGCGGGCTCGGTTCCTATTAACAGCTCCGTCCGACAAGGGTGCCCACTCTCCATGATGCTGTTTGCGATAGCGCTTGAGCCGCTGATGTGTGTTATGAGGCGCTCACTTACTGGGATAGCGCTTAATGAGAACTCTTTCGTTTGTCGCGCATATGCGGACGACCTGATCCTTCTTGTCAGGTCAGGTCATGAAGTGCATCAGGCTGTTGAATATCTAGACTCTTACGGGACGGCAGCAGGCAGTGTCATTAACATGACGAAATCCAAAATTATGCACATTGGACGGGGTCTGGAAGACATACCGGGACCGTTTCAGACGGTGGAATCGCTGAGATGTCTGGGGATCACATTTACCCGCTCACTACGGCGGTCAGCGGCGGCAAGTTCTCAGCGGCTTCTGCAAAATGTTCGTCTGGCTATACGGAACAACTCACTGAGAGACTTTGACATGATCCAGCGTGTGGCATACACTAACGTTCACATAGCGTCACGTCTGCCCCATTTAGCGCAGATCCTACCCATACCGAAGGGTATTGCAGACCGCCTCATGGCTGCCTTTGGTTACTATGTTAGTACTGGGATGTTGTTTAAGATCACATATGACACGTTAACGCTGCACTTCCGGAACGGTGGCCTCAACCTCACAAACGTGCGAAACAAAGCTCTGGCGCTTTACATGCGAGCGATGATACGAAATTGGCAACAACGAAAGCACACCATTACGTCAGCTCTGATAGAAGTACTTGTTCCGCCTTCGTACGAACCCCCTATTGCGGTGGGCAATATTTCGCCTGCTCTTGCACACATTGCCTCATTTCTGGTTGATTACAGTTATGTTCGTCTGAAAGTACCTTCGACGAGGCTACCCACGACTCGGGAGATCTATAGGTGCTTGATGGATCACCATGCCCGCAACGTAATGGAATTCAAATACCCGTCGAGAACGTGGAACCACATTTGGTGTGCAGTGCATACTCCATTACTGTCAACAGCAGCGAGATCGATGTGGTACATTCTTATAATCCGTAAACTTGTGACCAGGAGTCGATTACATACAATTCATATGGTCGATTCTCCTCTTTGCACAAACTGTTGCCTGTTAGCAACGGAAGAACATGGTTTAGTGTGTGGTGCAGCGAGGGACGTCTGGATGCTGACGCGTCGAATATTGGCCTTCCTTCGGCGCACTAACTACACAGAAATCACATCGGATGTACTTTTTCTACCGGACAAGACCTTTTTTCCCAAACAAAAGACGTATGCGGTCAATTGGATCGCTGGACATGCGACGAAATATTTGTATTCGTACGATATTAAGTCCGTGATGGATTATTGGATGTATTTACAAGAACAACACGAGCTCATACGGAGTCATACGAAATACAGGACTTACTTTTCCAATTTTTTAGGAAGTGTTTTTCACAATCCGCCCGACAGCTGGGGTGTCCCAGAACTGAGAAGATTCCTGCAGCAGAACGACTAGAAACAATACTGCGCGGCTCAGTTATATTGGCATACAGCACACTGAGAAGACAACGGCCCCTACATGGTCGACGCAGGAGAAATACATGAATATATGCCGCCCACAAAGGCAGAAATGGTCAAGATTATATGGCTGTCTGCCAGATTTATGATGCGACACCGCGTGCTGCAGGGATTGTGATGCAGATGATAACTACATTTTCACTCCCGCCCGTGACTAGGATTGTCATTTACTTTCTTCATGTTACACAAACAAAAAAGGGCGGCCTTTACGTTGATTTTCTGGTTTCCAAATTGTTTTTGCTTTGTTTTTGCTGTCTCGACCCTTTTCTTATCCCTAAGATAGTACAATTGTACTAATAAAGATTGTTTGTTTACCCTGCCATCCTGCTCCCAAAAAAAAAGATAAAACCATCCGCTTGGAATACGGAATTTTTTTTCATTTAAGTTGTATGTAAATCTTATTTATGTATTTGTATAGATAAAAAAAGTAAAAAATAAAAAAAATAAAAAAAACGGTTCAATCCCGTCTCCGACCATCCTGATTTAGGTTTTCCGTGATTTCCCTAAATCGTTTTAGGCAAAAAAAAAAAAGGGGTGGCGTCTTTGATTCATAAACAAAACGTCTTGGGTCCCGGGTTCGATCCCCGCCACTGCCTAAATTTTGATAAATAATCAGCATTGGCGGCCGAAGACTTCCGGCATAAGAAGTCAGCCTCATTCTGCCAACGGCCTTGTCAAAGAGGGCGGAGGAGCGGATAGAGGTTCAGGGCACTCTCTTGTCCTAGGGGTGGGAAATTGCCCCTCAAGGCGGAAGAATCAGCAATGATCAACGACATGAGGATGCAGAAGGCAATGGAAACCACTGCATTAAAGACACGTAACGTGTATCCACAGGACATGTGGCCTGTAATTGAAGAAGTGTCATGATGATCTCTCCATTGGCAAAAGATTCCGGAATAGTCCCCCATTCGGATCTCCGGGAGGGGACTGGCAAGGGGGAGGTTACCATGAGAAAAAGATTGAATAATCAACGAAAGGATAACGTTCTACGAGTCGGGGCGTGGAATGTCAGAAGCTTGAACGTGGTAGGGAAACTAGAAAATCTGAAAAGGGAAATGCAAAGGCTCAATCTAGATATAGTAGGGGTCAGTGAAGTGAAGTGGAAGGAAGACAGGGATTTCTGGTCAGATGAGTATCGGGTAATATCAACAGCAGCAGAAAATGGTATAACAGGTGTAGGATTCGTTATGAATAGGAAGGTAGGGCAGAGGGTGTGTTACTGTGAACAGTTCAGTGACCAGGTTGCTAACCAACACCGACAACGATAGTTCAGGTATACATGCCGACGTCGCAAGCTGAAGATGAACAGATAGAGAAAGTGTATGAGGATATTGAAAGGGTAATGCAGTATGTAAAGGGGGACGAAAATCTAATAGTCATGGGCGACTGGAATGCAGTTATAGGGGAAGGAGTAGAAGAAAAGGTTACAGGAGAATATGGGCTTGGGACGAGGAATGAAAGAGGAGAAAGACTAACTGAGTTCTGTAACAAGTTTCAGCTAGTAATAGCGAATACCCTGTTCAAGAATCACAAGAGGAGGAGGTATACTTGGAAAAGGCCGGGAGATACGGGGAGATTTCAATTACGAGGGCAGTTCAATAAGTAATGCAACACATTTTTTTTATGAAACAGGGGTTGTTTTATTCAGCATTGAAATACACCAGGTTATTCCTCAATCTTTTAGCTGCACAACACTATTTTTCAACGTAATCTCCATTCAATGCTACGGCCTTACGCCACCTTGAAATGAGGACCTGTATGCCTGCACGGTACCATTCCACTGGTCGATGTCGGAGCCAACGTCGTACTGCATCAATAACTTCTTCATCACCCGCGTAGTGCCTCCCACGGATTGCGTCCTTCATTGGGCCAAACATATGGAAATCCGACGGTGCGAGATCGGGGCTGTAGGGTGCATGAGGAAGAACAGTCCACTGAAGTTTTGTGAGCTCCTCTCGGGTGCGAAGACTTGTGTGAGGTCTTGCGTTGTCATGAATAAGGAGAAGTTCGTTCAGATTTTTGTGCCTACGAACACGCTGAAGTCGTTTCTTCAATTTCTGAAGAGTAGCACAATACACTTCAGAGTTGATCGTTTGACCATGGGGAAGGACATCGAACAGAATAACCCCTTCAGCGTCCCAGAAGACTGTAACCATGACTTTACCGGCTGAGGGTATGGCTTTAAACTTATTCTTGGTAGGGGAGTGGGTGTGGCGCCACTCCATTTATTGCCGTTTTGTTTCAGGTTCGAAGTGATGAACCCATGTTTCATCGCCTGTTTCTTTGACAAGAAATTGTCACCCTCAGCCACATGACGAGCAAGCAATTCCGCACAGATGGTTCTCCTTTGCTCTTTATGGTGTTCGGTTAGACAATGAGGGACCCAGCGGGAACAAACCTTTGAATATCCCAACTGGTGAACAATTGTGACAGCACTACCAACAGAGATGTCAAGTTGAGCACTGAGTTGTTTGATGGTGATCCGTCGATCATCTCGGACGAGTGTGTTCGCACGCTCCGCCATTGCAGGAGTCACAGCTGTGCACGGCCGGCCCGCACGCGGGAGATCAGACAGTCTTGCTTGACCTTGCGGCGATGATGACACACGCTTTGCCCAACGACTCACCGTGCTTTTGTCCACTGCCAGATCACCGTAGACGTTCTGCAAGCGCCTATGAATATCTGAGATGCCCTGGTTTTCCGCCAAAAGAAACTCGATCACTGCCATTGTTTGCAACGCACATCCGTTACAGACGCCATTTTAACAGCTCCGCACAGCGCTGCCACCTGTCGGAAGTCAATAAAACTATACGAGACGAAGCGGGAATGTTTGAAAATATTCCACAAGAAATTTCCGGTTTTTTCAACCAAAATTGGCCGAGAAAAAAAATGTGTTGCATTACTTATTGAACTGCCATCATGGTCAGACAGAGATTCCGAAATCAGATACTGGATTGTAAGGCGTACCCAGGAGCAGATATAGACTCAGATCACAATATAGTAGTGATGAAGAGTAGGCTGAAGTTCAAGACATTAGTCAGGAAGAATCAATACGCAAAGAAGTGGGATACGGAAGTACTAAGGAACGACGAGTTACGTTTGAAGTTCTCTAACGCTATAGATACAGCAATAAGGAATAACGCAGTAGGCAGTACAGTTGAAGAGGAATGGAGATAGAATGAAATTTTCACTCTACAGCGGAGTGTGCGCTGATATGAAACTTCCTGGCAGATTGAAATCGTGTGCCGGACCGAGGCTCGAACTCGGGACCTTTGCCTTTCGAGGGCATGCGCTCTACCAACTGAGCTACCCAGGCACGACTCACGCCCCTTCCTAACACCTTTAATTCCGCCAGTACCTCGTCTCCTACCTTCCAAACTTCACAGAAGCTCTCCTGCGAACCAGCAATGAGAAATTGCTCGGTAGGCAGTACAGTTAAAGACGAATGGACACCTGTAAAAAGGGCCATCACAGAAGTTGGGAAGGAAAACATAGGTACAAAGAAGGTAGCTGCGAAGAAACCAGGGGTAACAGAAGAAATACTTCAGCTGATTGATGAAAGGAGGAAGTACAAACATGTTCCGGGAAAATCAGAAATACAGAAATACAAGTCGCTGAGGAATGAAATAAATAGGAAGTGTAGGGAAGCTAAGACGAAATGGCTGCTTGAAAAATGTGAAGACATCGAAAAAGATATGATTGTCGGAAGGACAGACTCAGCATACAGGAAAGTCAAAACAACCTTTGGTGACATTAAAAGCAACGGTGGTAACATTAAGAGTGCAACGGGAATTCCACTGTTAAATGCAGAGGAGAGAGCAGATAGGTGGAAAGAACACATTGAAAGCCTCTATGAGGGTGAAGATTTGTCTGATGTGATAGAAGAAGAAAGAGGAGCCGATTTAGATGAGATAGGGGATCCAGTATTAGAATCGGAATTTAAAAGAGCTTTGGAGGACTTACGGTCAAATAAGGCAGAAGGGATAGATAACATTCCATCAGAATTTCTAAAATCATTGGGGGAAGTGGCAACAAAACGACTATTCACGTTGGTGTGTAGAGTATATGAGTCTGGCGATATACCGTCTGACTTTCGGAAAAGCATCATCCACACAATTCCGAAGACGGCAAGAGCTGACAAGTGCGTGAATTATCGTACAATCAGCTTAACAGCTCATGCATCGAAGCTGCTTACAAGAATAATATACAGAAGAATGGAAAAGAAAATTGAGAATGCGCTAGGTGACGATCAGTTTGGCTTTAGGAAAAGTAAAGGGACGAGAGAGGCAATTCTGACGTTACGGCTAATAATGGAAGCAAGGCCAAAGCAAAATCAAGACACTTTCATAGGATTTGTCGACCTGGAAAAAGCGTTCGACAATATAAAATGGTGCAAGCTGTTCGAGATGCTGAAAGAAGTAGGGGTAAGCTATAGGGAGAGACGGGTCATATACAATATGTGCAACAACCAAGAGGGTATAATAAGAGTGGACGATCAAGAACGAAGTGCTCGTATTAAGAAGGGTATAAGACAAGGCTGTAGCCTTTCGCCCCTACTCTTCAATCTGTACATCGAGGAAGCAATGATGGAAATGAAAGAAAGGTTCAGGAGTGGAATTAAAATACAAGGTGGAAGGATATCAATGATACGATTCGCTGATGACATTGCTATCCTGAGTGAAAGTGAAGAAGAATTAAATGATCTGCTGGGCGGAATGAACAGTCTAATGAGTACACAGTATGGTTTGAGAGTAAATCGGAGAAAGACGAAGGTAATGAGAAGTAGTAGAAATGAGAACAGCGAGAAACTTAACATCAGGATTGATGGTCACGAAAGAAGTTAAGGAATTCTGCTACCTAGGCAGTAAAATAACCAATGACGGACGGAGCAAGGAGGACATCAAAAGCAGACTCGCTATGGCAAAAAAGGCATTTTTGGCCAAGAGAAGTCTACTAATATCAAATACCGGCCTTAATTTGAGGAGGAAATTTCTGAGGATGTACGTCTGGAGTACAGCATTGTATGGTAGTGAAACATGGACTGTGGGAAAACCGGAACAGAAGAGAATCGAAGCATTTGAGATGTGGTGCTATAGACGAATGTTGAAAATTAGGTGGACTGATAAGGTAAGGAATGAGGAGGTTCTACGCAGAATCGGAGAGGAAAGGAATATGTGGAAAACACTGATAAGGAGAAGGGACAGAATGATAGGACATCTGCTAAGACATGAGGGAATGACTTCCATGGTACTAGAGGGAGCTGTAGAGGGCAAAAACTGTAGAGGAAGACAGAGATTGGAATACGTCAAGCAAATAATTGAGGACGTAGGTTGCAAGTGCTACTCAGAGATGAAGAGGTTAGCACAGGAAAGGAATTCGTGGCGGGCCGCATCAAACCAGTCAGTAGACTGATGACCAATAAAAAAAGACGGATCGATAAGTAGTATGGCTGCTTTAGTGTATCCTTACCACTCAAGATGCTGTATGATTCTTTAAAATACGAGACTAGTTATTAGGCACTCAAAATAATAACCGATTTTGATGGAAGTGCGACGGATAACAACTGTTGTGTTCCTGGCGAGTGTGATCCTGGAGAAAATAAAATAGTATTTTAGAAGGTTAGCTAGAAAATGCATGATATTACAGATTTGTACGAAGAGTGCATACGATTCCTGGAGGTACTGAATTCCTTTGCTACGTAACAATTATCTTTCCATTCATGGGAACTGTATGAATATCGAGCTCTACTGGCTACGCGATGTCAGTCTTGCGGAGTGAAAACGACTGTTGAGGTAGAAACACCTTGGTTTGTTATAATGGCACTGCAGGCCAAGAGGAAAGGATTATATTATATTAGATAAGATTAATTATTCATTCCGTAGACCCACAAAACAGGGGATCCTCCTGGGTGTGGAAATTGTCAGGAATCTTGAAGAAAGATTAGAGCGTAAACTAACAAATGCTAAGGTCTTTATAAATGTAGAATTCCATCCATACGAAAACTTACAGCTGAAATGGAGTAATAGAATGCACAGCCTATTATGTGACGTGTATTCGTATCTGCTCTTACGAGTCAGACGATGGATCCGGATGCATACTGACCCCATAGAAGAAATTAGCGCCGATTGTTGTTATAGACACATCAAAGCAAAACAATCTTATCAGAGGTGGACATGTTGAATACATATAGACTCTGAGTCATCGGACAACTTCCCTAAAGATGATGATGATGATGATCGGTTTGTGTGGTGCGCAACTGCGCGGTCATCAGCGCACGTACAAAGTCCCAATTTTTTCACGCTCCAATTTTTTACACAGCCCAATCTAGCCAGTGTCACAAATGACGATGATGATGAAATGGATACAGTGACTGTGTTTTCATTTCTTATTGGTTCGAGATTATTCTGATTGGTGTGGTCTACTGGTCTGATCTGGTGCTTGTTGCCCCCCTACAATCTACGCACTGTTAGGCTATGCTGCGGGATTGCAGGTGAATCATGATCAACAAGCCACCAAAACCACTTGTAGTGATGAAGCACAGCATTCAACGTGTTTTTCGTTCTCTGATGTGGGGAGAGGCATGTATTGTGAACTTTGTGTACATGTATACCAATGTTCTCGTTCGTTGCTGCACAGCCTAAATCTAATTAAGATTTTCTGTTACTTCAGATCGTAGCAGAAGTTATGTTAATGGGAAGTGACGCACTTGACTTCCTGTACTCTCACTGTACGAGGGGGGAGAGTGCTGGTTCGGACCTGTGGTTCCAGAACCGTTAACTGGACATTTTTGTGATGGTGAGCGCACATCTTTGTGAATACTATTGTGATTACCTAACACATTCCTTCATCTTTGGGTGGATGCACATCTTTGCGTGTGAATACTACTATGATGATCTGACGTATATCCTCTCCTTCTTTTTAGATTTTTCAATGGTGCTGTAAAGGGAGGGGGAATGCAGCAAGGATTGGGCGCTGCCCTCCTGTCTCCCCCCCCCCCCACCCCCACCCTTGCACCTCTTCCACAGGAAGCGTTCGTCCCACAAGCTGACGCCTGGTGCGTAGGCAGTCTGCTGGTATAACAATAACATGGCGAGCGAGCTTTTTCCCTTACAAATGGTACTTATACCATACCGTCTAATTTTTCTTAAGTGTGCATTTTTGTGTGTGAATATTTTTACGACCTTCTAACACATTTCTACTCCTTCTTTGTAGATGTTTTCAATGATGTCAGGCAAATGCGGTCCTGATCGAGCCCAACCCTTCCATGCGCTTCTTCGCCCTGGATCTGTCGTATGGAGTGTAGTCAGCCCAATGGTTCCACAACATGATGCTTGGTACTTATACGATACAGTCTATATATCCTTTTTTGCTAGAAGTACCTTGTACAGATTATTTTGTGGAGACCATGACACCATTTTCGGCTCTTAGTTCTCATGGCTTGACTCAACTTGTGAATGAGCATATACTTACATAGCGATAGAATTTTTTCTTCTACTATTATCAGTTCTACTACAACGTCTACATGCATTGCTTATGAATTGTCCTTCTTTCTACATGCCAATCAATAGAATAACGACCTATCGCAGATCATGACACAGTTTTCGTCCATTGACTCGCAGGGTTCTTCACCAATAATCGATGAACGGATTGGTATCTATTGATAGTAGTTCATTCTTATTCTACAGTTATTCATGCTTGCATGAACTGCTTATGGAATGTCCTTCTTCTTGTTTGTAGGTGCTATCAATAACAATGAACCATGGGGAAAACTGTCTTAGTCCATGACCCCATTGTCATCCATTAGCTCAAAGGGTTGGATTCGCCCCATCATAGACCAGCAGATACGTAACGCTTCTCCATCTGCAATAACATTTTTGCCACACTTCCATGCAGTGATTATGACAAATTGCTTCGTTTCTAGGCGTGTTCCATAGTAACGATGACAACGATGATGACGATCTGGAGAGGATGATAAGAGATGGCACACAGGAATGTGAAAATGATACAAGGGCCATATAAAGATGCGTGGTTAACTTTTGCTATTGTTTGTGTCGATTCAGCTTTACGACCTAGTGCTAAGGAATTAGAGAGGCCGGCCGAAGTGGCCGTGCGGTTAAAGGCGCTGCAGTCTGGAACCGCAAGACCGCTACGGTCGCAGGTTCGAATCCTGCCTCGGGCATGGATGTTTGTGATGTCCTTAGGTTTGTTAGGTTTAACTAGTTCTAAATTCTAGGGGACTAATGACCTCAGCAGTTGAGTCCCATAGTGCTCAGAGCCATTGGAACCATTTGAATTAGAGAGCTTCCCACCACATGTGCTACGATTTATGATTACCGTCTAAAGTTACGATTCACAGTGTTGCATCTGTATGAGTAAGTACCACAAATCATTACTGACATACGGATTTTTCGTTCCTGATGTGGTTACACATACAAGATACTTATCATTGTATTTTTCTTCTTGCAGAATACTTGAGGATTCATCATGTCGTGGAACCATCAGGCTGGCTACACCCCATCCGTCAGCTTCTGGGCGAAAGAGCACATGGGAGGGTTGGCGCACTCAAGAAATCTGGAGGCAGATTTCAGCAGACTCCAACCAACGACGACGACTGAGCCCCTTAGCCTGTCATTAAGGCGTCCGCCGCCGCTGATGCAGCCATGTGGCCGACCTTCGTAGCTTAATTTCCCTCGTACGGTTCCGTCTATGGTACAGCCACCTCGACCAGACTGTAATGGCCGCGGTCAATGTATCCTCCTACAGTCACTCAACGACGACACCTTCCCGTACACCACAGCATCATCAACAAACAGCCGCACATTGCTATCCACACTATCCAAAAGATCATTTATGTAGATAGAAAACAACAGCGGACCTACCACACTTCCATGGGGCACTCCAGATGATACCCTCACCTCCGATGAACACTCACCATCGAGGACAACGTACTGGGTTCTATTACTTAAGAAGTCTTCGAGCCACTCACATATTTGGGAAGGAATCCCATATGCTCGTACCTTAGTTAGGAGTCTGCAGTGGGGCACCGAGTCAAACGCTTTTCCGGAAGTCAAGGAATATGGCATCCGTCTGATACCTTTCATCCATGGTTCGCAAGATATCATGTGAAAAAACGGCGAGTTGCGTTTCGCAGGAGCGATGCTTTCTAAAGCCGTACTGATGCATGGACAGCAACTTCTCTGTCTCAATGAAATTCATTATATTCGAACTGAGAATATGTTCGAGAATCCTGCAACATACCGATGTTACGGATATTGGTCTTTAATTTTGAGGATCCGTCCTTCTACCCTTCTTATATACAGGCGTCACCTGCGCTTTTTTCCAGTCGCTCAGGACTTTACATTGGGCAAGAGATTCGCGATAAATGCAAGGTAAGTAAGAAGCCAATGAAGTAGAGTACTCTCTGTAAAACCGAATTGGAATCCCATCAGTAACTGGCGATTTATTTATTTTCAACTGATTCAGCTGCTTCACAACCCCAGGGATGTCTATCACTATGTCCTCCGTACGGGAATCTGTACGAGACTCAAACGACGGTATGTTTGTACGATCCTCCTGCGTGAAAGATTTCTCAAATGCTAAATTTAAAATTTCAGCTTTCGTTTTGCTGTCTTCCGTTGCCAGGCCAGACTGATCAGTGAGTGGCTGGACGGAAGCCTTCGACCCGCTTACCGATTTTACGTAAGACCAGAATTTCCTTGGGTTTTCAGCAAGATATTTTGCTAAGATATGACGGTGGTAGTGGTTGTATGCTTCGCGCATCGCTCTTTTTACAGCAGCATGAATCTCTACTAACTTTTGCCTGTCCTCATTCTCCCGATCTTTCTTGTACCGCGAGTGCAACTGTCTTTGCTTCCTGAGCATTCTCCGAATTGCGCTGTTAAACCACGGTGGGTCTCATGGAGTCACTCCTCGTGTGCAGCGTGATCTAGTTATAGTCACCAGCCGGCTAGTGCCTGCTCCTTACCTGTACTATAGGGCTGGGACAGGAATAGGTCAGGCGCATGCCACCATTACGCTACTCCATGATTGTAGGCGCATTTATGGATCAGATCTCGTATGCCCACATAGATAATTCTCGTGTGGGTACACAGACCATAACCTTCTTCTTAAGGCATGCATTCCCTAGGGAGCTCCCTAAAGGCTGAGGAGATGAGTAACAGGTGCTCTGTCGAAATATCATGGAGTGTATTAAACAACGTCCAGGTGTGAGCCCGAAACTTCTTTGAATATTCAGTTCGCTAGGAAAGTTTAGTAATAGCTCTGAATTGGTCTGAAAATCCTCGTTACTTACATCAAGGGCCAGTGTGTGATGTAAAAACTGGAGTGTTGTGGCCAGTTAGTGCAATACAAACTATCGAACTGATTTCTTCCATTGCAGCACAACATATCATAGGTACGTGAACAACAAACTGCCAACTTTTTTTAGAGTGAAGTAACGAAAAGCTCCACAGTTATTTCATGTAGGACAACCCATGCCTCTGTGACAGTATTAACAGTCACTTTGTACAAAATCTCATAATATTGTCACAGACGCATTGGGGTTGAGGGGAGGAGATAAGGTGTGTTCTTGCATTGTCCTATAGGGATGGGCCGCAGGTTGTCACACGCCTCCGTGTTCGAAGTCGCTAAAGCACGCTTGCCGCGTTGGCGCTCGACCTGGAAGTTAGCTGGTTCGAATCCTGGTGGTGGAGAGAATTTTTGTTGTGACTTGGCAAGACAGCCAAGTCACTATGAGAGGAAGCCGAAAGGCACGCGTTAAGCTCACGCAGACTGGCGTGAGGTCTGGAACAGTTAAGGGAATTTATAGTAGCCAATAATGTACGTAGTTGATGTAATATTTAACTTTAATCCATAATTGGAGAACATCGCTCTTGATGATACATAATTACAGTCTCAATATAAACTGGTAATGGCGCCTTGCTAGGTCGTAGCAAATGACGTAGCTGAAGGCTATGCTAACTATCGTCTCGGCAAATGAGAGCGTATTTGTCAGTGTAGCATCGCTAGCAAAGTCGTCTGTTCAACTGGGGCGAGTGCTAGGACGTCTCTCTAGACTTGCCGTGTGGCGGCGCTCGGTCTGCAATCACTGACAGTGGCGACACGCGGGACCGGCGTATACTAATCGACCGCGGCCGATTTAAAGGCTACCACCTAGCAAGTCTGGTGTCTGGCGGTGACACCACAATTTTCGCTGTCAGTATTTGGTCGCCAGGTAGGAAGGGTGGTGGCATAAAGTTCCCTATAACCGACGCTGTCCGTCGGTTGGGGATGTTAAGGTTGTTGGTCCCTTTAATGCCATTCTCGAGGCGTAGGCTATGTGCCGGCACCACGCTTCACCCTCTCTCTCCTCTAATCGTCATCATCACCATCATCATACAACACAAGCATTACACTACACTACACACACACACACAATACTTAAATGTAGTATTACAAATAATGTAATAGAGCATCTTGTAAATAAATAAGCAGGCAATGTTAACGGTATTACGAAAGAAGCAACACAGTGTGATATGAAACTTCCTGGCAGATTAAAACTGTTGCCGGACCGAGACTCGAACTCGGGAGTTTCATATCAGCGCACACTCCGCTGCAGAGTGAAAATCTCATTCTGGAAACACAGTGTGAGTTTAGAACTACTGCTCAGTATGAAGCGATAATGTTTGTAGCACAAGCGGACATGATCTTTGGAGGAGTCCCTTTTCGTGCGGTTGAGCTAGGCGATCACGGGGAAGCTGCATGTGAAAGGACTCCTCCAAAGAAGGGCCAAGCGCAGTCGCTACGCGGACGACATTCAAGTTTTTCTGCTGCCGCAGCTCGTACCGCTTCGCGAGGAACGCGCGCAACACTGTAGCACGCTGCTGGCACTGCCTTAGCAGGGCATGATGCATTCACAGCCGGGACATGCAACAAGCAACGTTTTTCAGTTTGCTACTCACTGTGAAAATAAAGAAACTTTGTGTAGAATCAGTGTAAATGCGGCCCCAAGGAGACGGCTCACATCAGACAGTTATTACATAGTGACTCACTGCTCATTTACTTGTCATCCTTGTAGCGATCTGCAATCGGAAGCCTCACTTGATGCAGTTCTCCACTCTAGTTTACGTCTACTAACACTTACATCGATATGAATCTTTTTTCTGTACTCAAGCTTTGGTCTCCCTCTACAGGTTTTAACGCACATACTTCCCTCTGTTACCCAACTGACGATTCCTTAATGTCCCAGGCTGTGTCCTATAAACCGACACCTTCTTTCAGTCAGCCTTCTATTACACCATATTCCAAAAGCTTCTGTTCCTATCTCCCACATTTCAGTTGTTTACAGCTTTCCTCTCCACACAAAAACCTTCGGGGAAGATTTAGTAACATTTAAAGTTGTATTAGATGGAAACAAATTTCTCATTTTCAGAAATGATATTCTCAGTGTGGTGTCACCGCCAGACACCACACTTGCTAGGTGGTAGCTTAAATCGGCCGCGGTCCATTTAGTACATGTCGGACCCGCGTGTTGCCACTGTGTGATCGCAGACCGAGCGCCACCACAAGGCAGGTCTCGAGATACGGGATAGCACTCGCCCAGTTGTACGACGACTTTGCTAGCGACTACACTGACGAAGCCTTCTCTCATTTGCCGAGAGACAGTTAGAATAGCCTTCAGCTAAGTCCATGGCTACGACCTAGCAAGGCGCCATTAACCGTATCTGAAGATAGCCTTATTTGTATTATCAAGAGCGATGTACCACAAGGATCGAATAAAGTTAAGTATTCGAGGAGCCGCATACTTTTCTTATGAGAATTCACTACTTATCCTGTTCCAGAATTCACGCCCGTCTGCGTTAGATAGCGTGCATTTCGGCCGCCTCTGTCTACAAGGTGTTGGCACATTTACCAACACATCACTCAGTATTACCTGTTTGCATTTTATGTTTTATATCCTCTCTCCTTCGACCATCATCATTTATTTTGTTGCCCTTCTACTGTCATTTTCGTAACGTAATTGCCTGTAAATCACGTGATTTAATTAGACTGCATTCCATTATCATTATTTCACTTTTTCGATGCCCATGTAATAATCTTTTTTTCAAGATACTATCTATTCTGTTCACCTGCTCTTCCAAATACTTTGATGTCTCTGAGAGAATTAAAATGTCATCAGTAAACCTCCAAGTTTTTACTACTTCTTCATGAATTTTAATCCCCTTTCCAAATTTCTCCTTGGTTTCGCTGTGTACAGGATGAATAACAGCAGGGATAGGTTACAACCCTGTCTCACTCGCTTCTCAACTGCTGTTATCCTTTCACTTTTTTCAACTCATGCAACTGTAGGATGGTTTCCACTCAAGCTGTAGGTTACCTTTCACTCGATGTATTTTATCACTGCTACCTTCCCGTTACTACGGTCAACGCTATGCGGAATATTGCCGCCGTACGTTGCTTCGTCGCTGAGGGTGCACACCTGTTAGACGAATGAGAGAAGTAGGCCGATGTGGCCTCCGTGGAATACCCATCCCGCAGCTTTCATGACGAGACTGAGTAAAATTGCTAAATGTTCTGTACCATGTTGGTCTGATGTAAAGCTACGATATTCCGTTGTTTGAACACTCTTACACATGGATCTATCAGCACCTGTTGCCAAAGTGTAACGAAATTGAGTTACACATTTTGAAGTTGTGAACTCAAATGGAACAATCTTCTGTCTCTTCAATTAAGATATAATATCTCCACACACACACACACACACACACACACACACACACACACACACACACAGACACACATACACACACACACACACACACACACACACACACACACACACACACACACACACACAAATGCCACCAAACTTTCCTTATTAGTAGAGAACTAGTTTCTGTGGCCCGTTAGTGTGCGACTGTTTTTCAGGGTGCGGCTGTGTCTTCACTCTGAAGGGAGATTCAAAGCAATCTGTCACATTAATGGAAGTGGACAAACCGTTTAGGGCAGTTCTACAGATGCCTTCTTACGATATGGCAAAGGACAGAAGCAGCTGACGTGTGCAAATTTTTGAGCGTTGGAAGGAACAAATGCTGAACTGTATAGTCTCAAATAGGCTGTGCTTTCAAGAGGACAGCCAGTTAATTCAGTTTAGTTTTCAAAAACGCACATTTACAGCAACGCTCTCAATCAGGTGGGGTGTCCATGAACTTGTCGATGAGAGAAGGCAATGCGAAAATTTTCTAGAAAAGAAAGGAATTCCGTAATATAACTCCTCAGAAATTAAGTCAATAGGAAGTAAAAGGGTGCTAAATAGACAAGCTGCTGGAAACAGGTGAAGAAGTCGCAGAAGTAATGGGCGTCGGAAGCAGAGATTTAGCATATGGATAAGGCAAAAACCTTTCGCAGGATTTCAAGGTTAAGCCGTCAATATTAGGCGGGAAGAAATAATTAAAGGCAGAAGAGAGAACAGAGAGGTGGAAAGTGTAGTTTGAGGGCACTGTCTTCTTAACTGGCAGAAGGAAAGAAGGGAGACAGATTTGGAAAACATAGGGGATATAGTATTAAAATCAGAATTTTCAGAACTTTGAAGGTTTGGTTTCAGACAAGGCAGAGGGTGTGGTGTCACCGCCAGACACCACACTTGCTAGGTGGTAGCTTTAAATCGGCCACGGTCCGTTAGTACATGTCGGACCCGCGTGTCGCCACTGTCAGTGATCGCAGACCGAGCGCCACCACACGGCAGGTCTCGAGAGACTTACTAGCACTCGCCCCAGTTGTACGGACGACTTTGCTAGCGACTACACGGACGGAGACTCTCTCATTTGCCGAGAATATAGATAGCATAGCCTTCAGCTAAGTCAATTGCTACGACCTAGCAAGGCGCCAGTTATCCTTTGCTGTGTATCTAATGACGCATATAGTGTATCAACAAGACCAATGTTCCCCAATTGTGGATTAAAGTTAAGTATTCCAGCAGCTACGTACGTTTCTTTGTAGCATTCTTTACGTATCCTGTTTCAGACCTCACGCCATCCTGCGTCAGCTTATAGCGTGGATTTCGGCTTCCTCAAACAACACGGTGTTGGCACTTCTGCCGACACTTCAGAGGGAATAAATAATATTCCTTCTTTGCTTCCGAAATCTTTCGGGGAGGCGGCAATCTCCCAGTTAATCAAGTTAATGTGTACAATCTACCAGACTGGACACATACCCTGAATATCATTCACACAATCCCTAAGACAGCAGAAGTAGGTAGAAGCGAGCACCCTTTACTTTAATGTACTAGGTTACGTTCTTCAAAGATAATTCACTACAGGAAACAAAAGTGTTACGAAGCTATGAGTAGTTGTGAACAAAGACGAAGCAGCAAAATATTTGAGGCTGTTAGGCTATAGTTACGTGTGGGAAAACACTTCGGATGAAAGATTAGGTCGGAAAGTTTAGACGTGTCCATGTACATAGTAACTCATTAAGAGAATCGTTCAATAAATAACGCAACACATTTTTTTCTCAAAGTAGGATAGTTGCATTCGTGATTTAATTGCAACAAATTGTTCCCTAATTCTTTTGGTATAGAAATCTGTTTTTCCAACTTAATCTCTGTTCAGTTCTATGGCTTTACACCAACATGATGTGAGACCAGTATGCCATCGTGGTACCGCTCTATTAGTGTCTCAGCCAAGTTCTTGCTGCATGAATACCTTCCACATCATTGCTTTAGAGCTTCCTGCAGAGTCTATCCTTCAGTGGACCAAAACGACGAAAGTCAGAAGGTATGTGATCTATACAGTAGGACGGATGAGGAAAATCACTTCACTGGGTTTGTGATCTCCTCGGGGTGGGCAGACTTGTGGTGGTCACGTGTTATCGTGGAGAAGGAGTGTGCGTTCGCCTTGTTGTGGCCACCAACACACTGTAACCGTTTCTCCAGTTTCATAAGGGTCCCACAATACATTTCGGCGTTGATCGTTCGACCCTTGTGGTATCAGCGGCTAACAGGTCGGCTGCACTTTCAAATACGGGCGACGCCAGTAGCGTCGCCGCGTTTCCTACGGCGACCACGAAGGATTACGCCGCTTCCAATGAGATGCAAGCATCCCCTCTCTGGAGATGCAGTGGCGGGTGTGATTAAGTTCGAACATTCACGCACGGAACCCCATTTTATGTGTCTATCACTTCAAAAACATTTACAGATTTTCATAGTGGCCAGGGCTCGTGATTTACCGAATAGATATCGTACTTAACACTGATTGATTTGCAAATCTGCGGTATCTGTATACGTTTGAAGATTCAAAGCTACTATCAATGACTGATGCTGCAACTGCAGCAACGAAGTTATTTGTTATTTTTACTATTTGATATTAGATGTAGATAAATTAATATCTGAATTCTCTGTTCACGAACACCATCTGTTCCTCGCTCCTGTATCCACTAGAGAACGAAACAGTGTACAAGGAGCTTATAACAAACCTGAAGTAGGACACGAGCAAAATAATAGCTTGAGGGTCTCAGAAGACGTAACCATGGTTTCACCAGCTAGGAGTACTCTTTCGAACACCTTGTTCGAAGGCGAATTTATGTGGTGCCACTCCGTGGATACTCGTTTTATTTCGCTTTGAAAGTGGACAGTCCACGTTTCATCGCCTATGACGATGTCGAATAAGAAGTCGTGACCATTAACCTCATAGCGAGCAAGCAATTCGGCACACATATTTCTTCTTTCCTCTTTATGCTCTTCACACTGACCACAAACATTGGATACAGTAACTGGTGGGGAAGTGTGTCAGTACTATCAACAGAGGTGTTAAGTTGAACACTGAGTTTCTTAATTGTCATCGACGACCTCGGATAAGAGTGATCACACATTGCCGGCGTCACACATATTTGCCACAGGCTTGCGCGTGGGAGGATTTCCTTCTCCTTGTTCTGTTGATGACAGACGCTTCGCCCAGTGACTGAACCTACTTTTAACCACTGCCTGCAGACGCCATTTTGAAGACTGTTATAGCACAGGGGTATAACAGGAACAATCATTCGAAAACAAGTCTAGTAAATATGGGCTCTAAATGCATATCTTAATTTCACTGACTCATCTTCGCTACTGTGAAACACACTTCTTCTACTGAACAAGTGCTTGTAGCTCGTAAGGTATTTTATTCTTATTTTTGACCACGCTGCCTCCTCCCAAAGCAAAAAGGACGTAGTAGAAGAAACTTGTTTGACAGTATTAAAGACGAGGAAGTACTCATAGCTCCTAAGATATGATGCATTTTAGCGCACATGTTTACTAGCTGTTTTTGTTTTTAGCTGTCGTGCGTCACATGTCCCTCTGTACTGAACATTCCTTCTGGAACTTCCTGTATAATTTGACGCGGGAATACTTAAGGACGTCACAAACAAAATAACATTTTAACTAAAACTGGCAGAGAAAAAAAAAGGTTTGCATTACATACCGAACGCTCCTTGTACTTAATTATAATGTTCGTTTATGGTCGTAAAGCGTTAAGATTATGCAAAGTCCAACTGCTCAAGTTTGTGAAAGTATACTGTGAAGAATTTTCGGTTTCTGGCACTGTTTAGGTTGTAGAAGCACGTGGTATCCAAAAGTGACAAACGTTTTTGACCCTGTGGCGCATAACGTCAACTACAGTGGACAGCTGTTAATGGTCGTTTATTTGGCATTTTCAATCAGTCGTGAGGCCGAAAACGCACACAGTTCACTGCAGTGGGCACTCCCTACTGGTGTTGTGTCCTGCACGCATTTGCAGCCTCATGACTGATTGAAAACGCCAGAGAATTGATCATTATAAGTTGTCCACTGCAGTGAAATTCATGCACCACAGGATTAATAATGGAACTAAGCCTGTGTTACGCCCTGGTACCCATTCCAATGTAGCAGTCAAAGATTCGGCTACGACATCATCTATAGAAGCCCCATGTTTAGAACTGACTCCGACACTTGTTGAGAGCCGTAATCGTGGCCACACGAATAGTTGACAAGTGACACGCACAGCTCGCCACAGGGCAGTTAACACTTGCCAGTGTCGCCGTACTTACCTCCAGCAAAGCACCCAATAAAGTAGTTTTGTGTGAGGGACTGCACTACATTTTTGTTCATGTCAATTCTAGACAGAGACGGGATTAAAAGCTAATACACTGAGATGGTAAATGTCATGGGATAGCGATATGTTTATACACAGATGGCGGTAGTATCGTGTGCACAAGGTATAAAAGGGCAGTGCATTGGTGGAGCTGTCATTTGTACTCAGGCGATTCATACGAAAACGCTTCCGATGTGATTATGGCCGCATGACTTCGAACAGATTTTGAAGGCGGAGAGTGGTAGTTGGAGCTAGACGCATGGGGCATTCCATTTAGAAAGTCTTTAGGGAATTCAATATCTCGCGGTTCATAATGTCAAGAGTGGGCCGAGAATGACAATTCCAGGCATTACCTCTCACCACGGTAAACGCAGTGGGCGACAGCCTTCACTAAACAACCGAGACCAGCGGCGTTTGCATAATAGAGCTGCCAGTGCTAACAAGCAATCAACACTGCGTGAAATACCCGCAGAAATCAAAGAAAGATGAACTTATCCGTTAGACAGAATTGGAAAATTTGGCGTTAAAGGGCTCATTCAGCAGAAGATCGACGCTGGTGCCTTTGCTAACAGCACGACGTCTCCTGTAGCGCTTTTGCTGTGCTCGTGGCCGCATCGGTTGGACCCTACACGACTGGAAAACCGTGGCCTGTGTGACGTCGGTGGCATTTGTTACGTCATATACAAATGGAATTACATATACAGGGCTATTACAAATGATTGAAGCGATTTCATAAATTCACTGTAGCTCCATTCATTGACATATGGTCACGACACACTACAGATGCGTAGAAAAACTCATAAAGTTTTGTTCGGCTGAAGCTGCACTTCAGGTTTCTGCCACCAGAGCGCTCGAGAGCGCAGTGAGACAAAATGGCGACAGGAGCCGAGAAAGCGTATGTCGTGCTTGAAATGCACTCACATCAGTCAGTCATAACAGTGCAACGACACTTCAGGACGAAGTTCAACAAAGATCCACCAACTGCTAACTCCATTCGGCGATGGTATGCGCAGTTTAAAGCTTCTGGATGCCTCTGTAAGGGGAAATCAACGGGTCGGCCTGCAGTGAGCGAAGAAACGGTTGAACGCGTGCGGGCAAGTTTCACGCGTAGCCCGCGGAAGTCGACGAATAAAGCAAGCAGGGAGCTAAACGTACCACAGCCGACGGTTTGGAAAATCTTACGGGAAAGGCTAAAGCAGAAGCTTTACCGTTTACAACTGCTATAAGCCCTGACACCCGAAGACAAAGTCAAACGCTTTGAATTTTCGGCGCGGTTGCAACAGCTCATGGAAGAGGATGCGTTCAGTGCGAAACTTGTTTTCAGTGATGAAGCAACATTTTTTCTTAATGGTGAAGTGAACAGACACAATGTGCGAATCTGGGCGGTAGAGAATCCTCACGCATTTGTACAGCAAATTCGTAATTCACCAAAAGTTAACGTGTTTTGTGCAATCTCACGGTTTAAAGTTTACGGCCCCTTTTTCTTCTGCGAAAAAAACGTTACAGGACACGTGTATCTGGACATGCTGGAAAATTGGCTCATGCCACAACTGGAGACTGACAGCGCCGACTTCATCTTTCAACAGGATGGTGCTCCACCACACTTCCATCACGATGTTCGGCATTTCTTAAACAGGAGATTGGAAAACCGATGTATCGGTCGTGGTGGGGATCATGATCAGCAATTCATGTCATGGCCTCCACGCTCTCCCGACTTAACCCCATGCGATTTCTTTCTGTGGGGTTATGTAAAAGATTCAGTGTTTAAACCTCCTCTACCAAGAAACGTGCCAGAACTGCGACCTCGCATCAACGATGCTTTCGAACTCAATGATGGGGACACGCTGCGCCGAGTGTGGGAGGAACTTGATTATCGGCTTGATGTCTGCCGAATCACTAAAGGGGCACATATCGAACATTTGTGAATGCCTAAAAAAACTTTTTGAGTTTTTGTATGTGTGTGCAAAGCATTGTGAAAATATCTCAAATAATAAAGTTATTGTAGAGCTGTGAAATCGCTTCAATCATTTGTAATAACCCTGTATATTTTATATATTTTTATTTTTAATTTTTTCAGCATGATTCTTTCTCTCAGGGATATTGTCTTATCACTTTTACTTAATTTACCGATAAAAATGTCAATATTTATGTGACGTACCGTCACAGCTGGTCAAATGAACCCCGATTTCAGTTGGCAAGAGCTGATGGTGGGGTCTGCGTATGGCGCAGACCCTACGAAGCCACGGACCCAAGTTGTAAACAAGGCACTGTGCAAGCTGGTGATGTCTCCATAATGGTGTGTGCTGTGTTTGCATGGAATGGAGTGGGTCCACTGGTCCATTTGAGCGATCATTGAATGGCTATATTCGGTTACTTGGAGACCATTTGCAGCCATTCATGGACTTCATGCACCCAAAGAACGATGGCATTTTTGTGGATGACAGTCCGCCGTGTCACCGGGTCACAATTTTTCGCGATTTATAGAACATTCTGGAGAATTCGAGTAAATAGCCCGGGCACCAAGACCGCCCAACATAAATCCCACCAAAAATTTATGGGACGTAATCGAGAGGTCAATTCGTGCATAAAGTCCTGCAACGGCAACACTTTCGCACTTACACACGGCTGCAGAGGCAGCGTGGCTCAATATTTCTGCAGAGGCTTCCAACGACTTGTTGAGTGCAAGGGAGGTTGCTGCACTACACCGGGCAAGAGAAGGCATGGCAAGGTATTAGGCACCATCCCATGACTTACGTCAGGTCCACAGTTCGTGGTCTAATGGCTAGCGTTGCTGCCTCTGGATCACAGGCCGCGGGTTCGGTTCCTGGCC